>NC_081204.1:25457532-25654420 GCF_902713425.1 Acipenser ruthenus
ATGATGTAAATTAAGCAGCAATTACTCTTTTTAAATAGAGCTGTTGTATTTTATTTTATGTTTTTGTGAACATGGGTATTGAATTATTTCTATTAACATCAAAGACTGCCATATTATAATTCGTCACCTTTACCCAGGAAGGCCTGTTCGTCGTAATTAATGCACGTTTTTGCCACAATGAAATTATAGAGAACAAAATGTAATAGCCTAATAGAAAATAGAAAAAAATGTAATAAGGACACAATGACATGACATACAAAGAACACAGCCATATTAAAAAAAAAGTAGGACTCTTTGATTCATAGCAAGGTTATCTAAATGCCATGAGCTCTAATCTTATTTAATTTCTTTTTTTGTCAGTCAGCACAGATAAAAAATTAAACCATGATTAACTGCTGTGACCTACTAAAAAGATAACATGAGAGCCTGTCTGTACATCATTTTGTTCTATTGTGTTCTTTTTACTGTTGTATTGTATTGTATCACATTCGGTTAAATAGATAGGTGTGTACTAGAAAGAACAGGAGTCAGGCATATTATTAACTGAGCATAAAGACCAAACAATTAATGTATTTCTACAGGCTTATTGGTTATAATATATAAATGCATTCTCTCAATCAGGAAAACTGTATTTTATTTAGTTTTTATGAATACTCAGGACTTGAATTTTTGGGTTAACTTGAAAACCCCTCAACCTTATGAAGCTAATGAATATCATGCCTGTTGCAATATTAAATTACAGTGTTCTCAATCTATGGTATGCAGAAAAAAAAATGAAAAAGAAAAACCCAGACAAAAAAAATGTACAAAGCATCTTGCCTGACTGGATGTAGGATCATCCCAGTTACTTGGTGGATAGTCCTGAAAAAAAACTGTATCCCACCACCCAATTTATCATTTTTTAATTTTAGGTTTTTTTTGTCGTAGTTATTTCACCAATGAAGACAGCCAAATAACGGCTATTCTCATGAGTGAAATAACCACAGAATGTTCGTGGGATATTCTATATATATATATATATATATATATATATATATATATATATATATATATATATATATGGGCTGCAGTAAACTCGAAGGTTATAATTGCATCGACAGGTTCTGGTGACCTAATAAACACAAGAGCGAAGATTGAGTGGTTTCTGATAAATTCACCAGAACCCTGAGATGCAATTATACAGTAGTCCCTTGCTAATAAAGGCACCGTGATGCCATAGATTCGGATATATTGGACACAAGGTATGCCCCCCAATGATAAGCAATTTAGAACAGCATGAGATCTAAGATTAAAGGTACTACTAGAGGTAATTAACAATGTATTAAGGTAATTTGAGATTATGTCAAGGATAGCCTTATAAAGAAATATGTACCAGTGTTTCAATCTGAGCAATGAAAAAAGATGTCAGACCAGTCAAACTGTATAAATCACAACGATGAACAGCTAACCCAAATTGGTTTAGAAATCTCAATGCAGAATGGTACAAAGGATCTAGTATTCTTAAGACTGTGGTAGGAGATACTCAATAAATATTGTCACCATAGTCCATCAGTGGCAAAAATGTATCAAGCATCTTTTTTTGGAAACTTGTTGTTTTCCTGAATAGGAGAATCCCCTCATTGATCAATAACATAATCATCAGCCCTATAAAAGCCCAGTTTGCCCTCTTGTTGTTGTTTTTGTTTGGCTCTCTCCTCCCCTGCCTCCACCTTGCAGTGGCCTTGTTTAGGGGGAAGGTGGCCTGAGGCCACTTGTCCTGCCTGCTGCTATTAGTTAGCAGTTAAATTCTTGTTTTAGGTGTCACATATTCTGCTGGCATAGGGGCGGGTAATGAGCTCCTATGGACAAGGCCATGGGCCAAAAGATTCATATTGCATAACTGCACAGGCATGTTTTCTTTGTGTAAATCAATAATTGGTCATTCAGCATCAATTGTGGATTCTCCTTTATTTTTATTTTTTTTTGGTACTGAGAAACAGGATTTATGTCTATAAAGATATGAATCCTGTTTAAGATGATCTTTAGTTATGAATTTTGCATTGCCAGACAATGGTAGCACGTGTACAGATAGCCACTACAAGGGTGGTGACATGTTAATTTTTTTGACATGCTGATTGTATCACAATAGTACACACTATTAGCCCTTTGTTATATCATTGTGTCAGTAACACATTGAATATATGTTAAAAATCCACTGTCTTGCCATTCTTCAGAGTTTCTTCAGAGTAATACACTGATATTACTTGACTCTACAATACCTCTGTGTGACCTGTAATCTTATTGTTTGTAGTGTATACTATATTATTTATGCATGGCCATAAAGGGTAATCACTGCCTGAAACTGGGAAAACAAATAATACATTTTATAACATGGGAATAGGGATTCCTGACTGCAGCATATATTTTGTAACAGCTTCAATTCATTGTCTTCACTGTTTTCAATAATCTGTATTGCTACAGATTGTATTTCAATTCCACCATGTCACAGTCAATGTTACAAACAGAATTGCTGTGAATGCCTTCCACAAAACAGGTGCTGCTGTAATACTGTACAGATCCTGTCACAATATTGAAAGATTTTGCCTTGAACACCATTAAAAAAAAGTGACCCTTTCTGAGATCTGACCACATCACATTCTATGGCTACAAGGCACTGAATTAATGAACTAACATTTGCTGGAGATTTACTAAGATAAACTAGAAAGATGACCTCACAACAACACTGAAAATAAAGAGAGCTACATCTTTTTGCATGCATCAATTATATTTGAACCCATGTACTGCCCAATACGTCACTTCCATAATGAACAACTCCATCCAATATGTATACTAGGTTGTTACAATGATCCAATTTGAATACCAAAATGTCAATTAAAAATAAATCACTAAGATATAAATTGCCTGGTAAGTGTGGGTTTAAAGCACTCTCCAAAGTAGGTATTTTATAGTGATCTGCCCATGATTCATGACAGTTACCAGTAAAACATATCAGGGCAGATGTTAATGAGGTTAAGGGCTGTGTAGTTATGAGGAGAATATTTTTTTCTGTGTGTGCAATTATTTTAATGGCTTGGGTTTCTACAGTAGAACGTATGCAAATGGAATGTCAAAGAAACTGAGCCAAAGCATTGTATAAGTACTGTATCTAGGTTCTAAAGCAACAGCCACTGTAACAGGTGAAGGCTGGGTGTGAACTGACAACCCACACAGTCCCCTGTACAAAAGAGACAGAGTTGTTAGACAAGCAGTTATAAAGCCTTCAACCTAGTTTCACCTACAAGAGTCAGAAACCCTAACAGCGGTGCATTCACAAAATACAGGGATATCTACACCATTATTACAATTATCGAGCAACATGATTTCTTCTTACTAGTTTGAAGAAAGGATACAGTATTCATTCTGCATTCATCAAACATCTTCTTTTATTCAAAACTTAAATTCTTTTGTCAGAAAAGGCTGAATGGCCCTGGGGCCATATTCAAAAATGCTGCATATACTTGTTTTTTTCTTAAGCCATTTTACATTGCCTTGGGGTCACAGAATCTCTTTTTTTTTCCTTTTTATTAAACAACAGACATAATATCAAACGCCTCGCACAGCACCTTCATTTCTTCTGGGAATCCTGCCATTAAAACTAAATGATTGCAAAATAGATGCACCTGTACAGAAAGGTTGTGTGCTTTATAGTACATGGAGAATAGATTAGATTTGGGTGGACAGTTTCGTAATGCAAGGGCTGCAATCTTCCTTCACTGTTTTATTTATGTAGCCACACGAAATTATTTAGCATGTGTTAGTCATATCTTAAACAGTGGAGAACAACATTTTCTCTCCAGATGTATTCTGATATGGGAACTCAATATTGCTGTAAACATATTATTCTTTAAAACTGTATCTCATCTCCTGACATGGGGTGAAGTTTACTGATGCTTGTTAATTTAAAAGGCATCAATGTATTTATACGTGTGTTTGGAACTTATAACTTTCTAGGAATTACATTTTTTTACCGTACTCATATTTAAATGCAAGCACAAGATTCCGATAGCGGTATAAGTCTGCAGTCACCATCGTAGAAACCAACTGACAACACAAATTCCACGATATACAGTGAGCATGGTCAACAAATTCCCCATTCCCTGCATTTATTGACCAATATTACCACATATTTTTGATATTCTGACATTGCCCATATGAACATATACTTCAGTGTGATTTTAATCAATAGTAGTATAATGGAGTATTTCACATCAACCTGCTTAGAGACAGTACTTTTGCAGTTTGTGTATTTTGTAGTACTACAGGTTGTGGCCTGCTGAAGCTAGTACAATGTATTTGTTTTGCTTAACAAGTATGTAATTGATAACCATTTAACCATTAATTGGAGTTTATACAGATCATTAGATGTCGTTAATGCTTAAGTAATTAAAAAATCAATGGCAATTAAAGGTCAAATAAATAGTCTAAACGTGACTGTAATATGTAAATTAATTTTAGTTTTAAACACAGTGGGGACATTTTATGATATTCTAGAATGTCTTACACCACAGTCTTAAAATATATATTAATAGGCCATCAATAGATATGCATTTAACATGGAAAATGAAGCAAATACTATTGATATCAAGTTTATTGATATCAGTTATACTTAAAGGGGTGCAATGAATTATCAATGTGCATTTATCCCGTAAAATTAATTCTTACTGATCATCTATTGATGTGTCAGGGCCACGGGTGCATTGGCTATTATTAATACTGTGCAGTAATATTACTCCAGGAAGCTGTTCCAAGCCTTAACAAATCCAGAGCGAGGCCTAATTATTCTTTAATTTATGTATAGCTATACCTTTTAAAATGGTACATGCACAGAAATATTGTAGTTTTATCATTGTTTCCCCATGACTATACCATTCATTTACCTTCTCTCTGTGTTTTACCATGCTTGCCCATGTTTTACTATACTTTGCTATGCATTTACCAAGGTAAAAATGCATAAGGGTACAACAGTTGACAATTGAGTGTTGTGGTGTACAGAGTACTATAGACCTTTTCACAGTTGTCCTTAATGGCTTACATGTGGCAAGGTTCCAGTTTGAAGAATTACACATTACCCATTTAAGAGGTTGGGAATCAAAATTGTGGAAATTGCCATTATATCCACCCCTGTAACGACTAAATTAACGATGTGTGGATCCTCCCTGGGTTTGTTGTTGAATTAATGCCCAGTAACAGCATAACAATATTTCCACAAGCCTCACCTCTCCTTAGTTTTTCAGAGCAATAATAGCAGGTAAGAATAGATACATTGTGTTCTGCTCTGATTGGATGCAAGATAGGTGTAATATCTTTCCAGAAATCTGTATTATTGCAGGTATTTTCATAGTATTTTCATATGTTTGAATCATGAACAGCTCTTGGTTTAGAGTGGGTTAGTGAGATATGTTTACACAGCTTGAGGGAATTAAAGCATGTTAGCTCTGTTGGAATTAGGGAGACTCTTCCATTTCCATCATTATCTTTAAGGTAATTGAGTCATGACAGGTGCAGGTAAACAATGTCAAAAGTAATATCAGCCTGTCATATTGCTGAGAATTCCTTTGAGAATGTCTCTTGGCATGACAAGGTTCCTCCACTCTTATCAGCACTTTAATTGCAGCTTTATTGAAACAACGGCTGACAAATGGATAGTAAATTGGTGATTGCAAATCAGGAAAAATTCTACCAAAAAAAAGCAATTTTAATGAATTCAGCTGTGTGTCGCTTGGTGTTCTACAGAGTCCTAAAATGTTCAGTTGTAATCAAATCTCTTAGAAAAAGGACATTGATTTCCAAAATAAAAACATATTTGAAGTGACAGCCAAATTCAGAAAGAATGCTTTCTATGACGAGCAGAAGAATAAATCAACAGAAAAAGGAATGGCCAAGGATTACAGCCTTATTACGGTTAAGGAAATGTGATTGTGCTAAAACAGTTAGAATACCTGGTTAGTTAGGGCCTGGTTTTCAAAGCTTAACATCCTTTCCAGCCTTGGATAAGCCACCAACCCCGTATTCTGCATCCCGAGTTTGATATCCCAAAATTTGATCAAGCGAGCGTCAAAACCACAATGGAAAAGAGCCGGGCTCGTTTGCATCCGTGGTTTAGAATCCGTAACAGCAGTGTATCGCACAACACTACCCATTACACAGGCACAAACAGAGGTTCCGCATAGTGAAGTGAAATGTATTTTTTTAAAAAGAAATACATCCTATTGCATTGTCATTCAGCAGTGTTGCATACTTCCTATGATACTGTTTACTATCAAACATATTGTAATTGTGACAAACATATTGTAATTTTTTTTATGTAAACACTATATTATTATTCCATGATGACTAAGAAAATTCACCATAAAAAACGCGTTGTATAAGCCTGAGAATCTCAGAAACAAAAATAGCATTTAAAGGTACATTGGACCTCGAACACCACACAGGGATGAATAATAATAATAATAATAATAATAATATGAATAATCATAATAATAATAATAATACAGACAGACAAAAATGGGTTTTGTAATGTGACTTGCAACCCGTGCAATTCTCGGATACCTAAGCATAGAATACAATCTATTAAATCACTATAGGTTAATCGACATTCACCATGCTCTCCCAGGCCTTCTTTTTGTGAAACAAATTATGGTCACAATCTATGTAATTAGCCTGCATTTTTAAATTCTGGTCCTACTGTGGACCAGCAGAGCACATGTTTGAATATCTGTGTATGATACATGCCAGCATTGTTTTCCAATTCAAATGTGACTCACAAAATTATTTCTGTCTTAACTGACTGAAATTATGTTTGCCCTTTCCAATAGATTTCTAGGTACAGGTTTGCAGAGATACTGTACATTAAAACGAGTGAGATGGATAAGCATTGTTATTTATTTGTGTATTGCAGCTTGTTTATAAGTAAAATGTAAAAAAAAAACATATAGAGGGTTTTGTGCTAGCATTTACGGGTATACACATAAAGGACATATTAAGGGGGGCAAACTTAAAAATAATAAGTTCAGCTATTATGGAGCTATGGGGAATATGAATGCTGAAATTGGTTACAAGAAAAGAATAGAGGGGCTTTGCAAAGACTCATGTAGGCTATTCGATGTGCAACACTGCACATAAAATCAAAAATGACTTTTTTTGTATTCCCAATATAATGGGGGCTATACTTAGATGGTACTCAAATTATATTTAGATTTAGCTCATGTATTGAACACCTGTACAGGAATGTGTGTATTTGTGATAATTGTCCAGCATATGAGTTGACAAAATATGCACAGAAGTCTTTTTAAAATTGTCCTGGATAACAGCTGGAATATGGTTGGCTTGTGGGTATATAACAGATATATAGTTGTAAATAAATCTGTACATGTCCAATTATGTATTCATTTCACAGATCATTGCACTTTTACTCCTCACACACAGACTGAATTTATCATGATTTAAAAATCGTCTGCGATGGTCATCATTGTTTAAAACTGATATCTGATAACGTTTCAGTTAAGTGACTATGGTATTTGCTGCCACAGTAATAAAGAAACATTACATATTACAAACATAATCTTTAGTAAATTATCTTAATATACCTTAATTGCCTAGAACTGAATATCAATTTGAGAATTATTTTATATTAGATCTGAATCATTGCTCGTATCATACTTAGTTGGGAACATAACTTACTAAAGCTTGAGAATTAAGTCCTAAATCTATAGATTTAGGACTTAATTCTCAAGCTTTAGTAAGAAATATAAGATATTTTTAAGCATCCTATTCACTAGGAATTATTATTCAGAACTATTAATAGCATTATTATTATTATAAGTCTTTAATTTTAACAAACTTGAATAGTAACTACATTAATTAAATGTTCAATTATATTAGATAATAAAATAGCATATATATGAGTTTTTGCAGTTTCAAATTATGTTTACATTATTGCAAGTTTTATTAAAACTATATGTATAGCTTCTGTATAAGTAATAACTGGTTAGAGTCACTCATTAGATTATGAGTAACATTTTACCAGCCATTATATACTCAACATGCCAATATGTGAACATGTAGCACATATGCTTCCCTTTAACCAGTAAAACAGTGCCAGTGCAGGGCTGGTTTTAATAAAGTGACAGATGTTATTTAAATTATAACATTTTGCTTATTACCAGCTGTATTTCACAGACATCTGCTCAGTGATTGTATTGTAAATATTATCAGCACATCACCAGTTGGCTATCTGTTCTGTGACTTATTTTCGATGTCATTAAGCAACCTCATTCAATACACAGTCATACAACTGTTCAAGGTGCTAAATAACAACACCTAATGAAAAATGTTGTTAAACTGTAGGCATGGTGTGACATTATATTACTTAAGATGATAATTTAGTTTGGCTATGGGTGTAAAAACTAGGTTATCAAAGACATATTTTATCTTGGCTCTTTTGTAGAATACAGTGATCATTGATGCAGCTCATACTCTGCCTGTCTCAGTAAAATAATAATACAAATTATATATATATATATATATATATATATATATATATATATATATATATATATATATAGCAGACTAAGCTCCACATCTAGTAAAAAGCTTTATCAGGATAAGAAACAATTTAATGTAAAAAGATAATATCAGGTATATTGCTTGCAGTCTCTCAAAAGTGCTACAGGAAAACTGAAGTTGGAACCTGTGAAAACCCATGGTTATAAAACAATTGAATGAGCGAGAGCAGACTTACAGATACAATAAAGTAGGATATCAGTCACTATATCTGATGTATTGGCAGTTTTGAGCTTTACTTTTTGTCTGGTAAATCTGTGAGAAAAACCCTTGACATCTTATTAGAAATTGAAACAACAAATAAATCTAACGCTAAGAAAAAACAATGACATTGTATACAGAAATATACAGGTACTTTTTAGTCACAATCACCACTAAAAAAGTTGTATTTGTTGTGTTCACTCAGCAGTATTTCCCTAATTATAATTTTTTTAAAATTATTCCTTACAAAGTCACCAGAATATGATGACTGAAAAAGAAAATTACATTAAGTACATTTAAAACAAGATGAACAGCATTAATTAAGATTCATCTCATATTTACCATACCTATGCCAAGCTGCTCTTTAACTATGGCTTCTGTGTTATAAAGGGATAGAATTGCAGTTGTCCAGCAAGCCACTTTTTTGCAGTGGTTAAAAAGCTTACTTGCAGTGTGCATGTTCTCCAGTATATATGCCAAGTCTCCATCAGGTTACACTCATGCCTAGCTGCCAACTAAAAGCTAATATAGACAGATAGTAGGTGGGGCTGGCAGAGTTGAAAGGTCACGTTGTCACACAATTTGAATACAATGAAAAAAGTTGTTCAGTCCCAGCACTTTTCCAGACGAGCTCAAAACCGGTGTCATGGGCAGCATTGCATTGTGGTTATGATGCTCGCTTGCAGTGTGCGGGGTCGCCGGTTCTTGCCCAGACTTTGCCCTGTTATATTGGTGCGTGAGCCAGACTCCATAAGATTGGGTGCAGTCGATATCCAAGGCTAAAAGGGGGAAGAGTGTGACGGGCAATGTTGTGTGATGCACTGCTGTTACAGATTCTGTCCCCTGTCGGTGATATGGGATGAAGTGGAATGCATTTTAACCGCAAATGCAGACGAGCCTGATGAGTGGTTAAAATGCTCGCTTGTAGTGTGGGGGTTTGCAGTCTCCGCCCTGTTACACCTAGTAAAGGCAGATTTAGGGAAAAATTAATAACTCAATATTACATGAAACCAGAATGATAGCAATAGTAACGGAAATGTAAAGAAAAAGAAATTAAAATAACATTTGAAGCTATGTACTTATTGATGACCAATAGTGCATCTGTATTACAGTATATTTATTTAACCCATATTGCATCTTCAGTTCCTGTCGTGGAGTTAGCAGGATGCTCCATGGGGGATCCTGCCCAGAGACGGTGGACTCCTCGTCACTCTCTTTTATGCCTTCCATATCTCTGCAAGGTGCACTACCTGCTACAAAACATGCTGTTGAGTTGGTATTTAATAATGTTATGCCATTGTGTAATTATTATAATAAACTGTTTAACATCATCTGATTCTGTATGCATAGTGACAGAAGCACCAGTGTGAACTGCAGTAGAGTACAGCGCTACAGTCAGTTGCACGGCTGTCTTCTGTTATTGAAAATGACAAGTTCAATGTCTGTTTAAATGTGACTAAATATTGGAACGTCATAAGCTTATAATTCTCATTCTCCACTCGTATTCATTAAATTGGTCTGACAGTTTATTTGGCCTTTTTCAATGCTGTCTTGTCTCCTGTTTTCACAGTGTGTATAAATTGTATTGCCTGACAAGTAAAACAGAGCCAGTAACAATGCTGTTTATTTTCCAAACCACAGCTTTCCTATACTCTGTGCTTTACACCTCTGTATGATAAGTTGGTTTTAGTAATTATTAGTCTACCACACCAAGGAGACTGCTTTTGCCAGGACTGATTTTGTGATGTTTTTTGGCAAGCCACAACTTGTTCTTGGAAATGAATTCCTTTGTGCATGTGGATTTAGGGGTTGGTGCTGTAGACACCAACTGTATCAATTTTGGAGAAGATTGAGGAATATTATAAAAAAAAATGTCCCTTCAGTTACATAGTTAAGATAAAAAAAAACAAAAAACATTAATAATGACTTTACATGTTACCTGTGTATCCTACATATAGTATATAGTGTATCCTATATATAGTGTTCCGCATTTTCAGTTTTTATCTTTAAAAAGAAATTCTGTGAATTTTGTGAATTATTTTACATATATTAAAATAGGGATACAATTGGTTATAAATAGTTTTTAATTGAAACATTGGTAAAAATTGGGGGAAAAAATCTCAGTATACACACTTTACACGTGGAATATGATGCGTAGCAGTTCTGGTTTCTGATTAAGTTTAATGTCCCTGGCATGTATGTTGAAGCAGAATCTGTGCAAGTCGAAGCCACATCCCAAGTTAGCTGGTACTTTGCAAACATTTGGCCAATCACTGTGCTGACGGAAATAGGATCTAAAGAAGGTATGAACATGACATCAGCACAAAACAAGCCAGGTTTATTCACCTTGAAATCATAAAAAGAAAAGAAAATTGACAGAACTGGATGGTGTAAGCCATTGGGAGATGCATCAAGGCCATAAGACTGTCTGTCCTATGACCTTGCAGCAGCCCCGAAGTGTATATCCAGGACGCTTTTGTACATGACACGCCGCTAGGACAGACTCACCCGCTGGTTAGGGACTGGCACCTGGCTAATCACCAGCTGTTTTTCCCTGCAACCAAACACAGCAGGTAGGATGTCCCAGATGGAGTGTCCTGTTCTCTAATAAGTATTTTATACAAATTAAACACAAAACTATTTTCATATGTGCCATATGCAATACATGAACCAAATGCTACTGAACAAGCACATACATGGTTATTACAGTGTAACAGACAAGCATGAACCCCACTGTGTTATTTAGAAGCCTGTCACTCCCACACAGAGGCTGAAAATCTGTTTAATGATTATTTTCTATCAAATTTAAGGACACTACATCCACAAACTTAAGGTAGAGTGGAGACCGTTCATAAAAAGAAGCATTAAGAGTTTTACTTTAAAGCAGGTTACCTCATGTAACATGTTTTGATGAAATAAAAAAAAGAACAAGTAGGATCAGAGAATGTGCATTGTAAGCTGGTGTAAAGACTGTATCCCGTGTATTTCTGCAATATTTTACATCTTACTCAG
This sequence comes from Acipenser ruthenus, assembly GCF_902713425.1. Lineage (NCBI taxonomy): Eukaryota > Metazoa > Chordata > Actinopteri > Acipenseriformes > Acipenseridae > Acipenser > Acipenser ruthenus. Next base: position 25,469,347 of record NC_081204.1, read on the forward strand.
AATCATCTGTAAGAGAAAATTACCCATGGGAAGGGGAGACAGCAGGCAAAAGCCCTATAATATTGAAAGGAGGGACAGTACAATAAAAATCTTTCCAACTACTGCATTGCAAGGAAAGGATAAGAAAGAATCTAGTATCAGTTAGCCATGGTTATACCTCACGGTTGTAAGGAAATTAAATTATGTATATATTTTTGAGTGAAGCCGAGCACACAAGAAGAATGTAAGCAGAAAAAAGAAACTTTATTTTATTGATTCCAATAATCAGAAGTTACACACATATTGCTCAAACATTATCATTAGACGCAATAATGTATAACCTATTTATGAACAGAAATTAAGTAGTGATCAATTATCTAATCTTCTGGAAGAAGCACGTTGCATGGGGATGGTCACATTGTCAGGAGAGGCCTCAGGTATGCTTCTCAAATGCACCTGCTGTTTTATATAGTTTCTACACTCCTTGCATGCAAAGCCAGACAACTCTTGCTTGCACCAGGTCAGGTGAAGGTCAGTTCTGCTCTTTCTATTGCTCCTTTCCCATTCAATAAAACATATTTTTTCCCTGATCGCATCATAAATTGCCCACATAACAGCATGTTTGCACAGCTGTATCTCAATCAATCGTTTTTAACCACCAGAACTAGCAACTCTGTCATTCGGCACCTATTTTGTTCACTGATGAATCAGGATTTCAACATGTCTGAGTTTGGAGAGCCCGAGGAGAATGATGTGTTCAAGTCAACATGATTGAATATGACCGTTTTAGAGGGGACTCACTTGTGGTGTATGGAGGCATCTGCCTTGGAGGTTGCACGGATCGTGTTGTGTTTCCAAGGGCAGATTTACAGCTCTACATAAACGCAGTCTTAGACCATTTGATGGTGCAATTGGACCTGAGTTTGTTCTGATGCAAGATATGTCGTACTGGTAGGATTGTCATGGCTTATCTAGAGTAGGAGACTATTCTAGGACATTGTGTTTGTCAGTGTTGTAACTTTCCATGTGACATCAGAGAGCTTGGTGTTGTACTTGAATGGGACAGGATCTCCCCAGACATCATCCACAGTCTGATTAGAAGCATGCTTGTCGATGTAGAGATTGCATTAATGCGAAATAAAACTCCTTCCCTAAGCCTTGTTGGATGAGCACATATGTTTCGGCTCAAGGACAACTTTGATTAAGCGGAGGGAGGTGGTAATGAATGTCCTCCTAGTGGCTGATGAGTTTGTTAAACTGACATCAGCATAAGACAGCAGTGTGGAGTAGTGGTTAGTGCTCTGGACTCTTGACTGGAGGGTTGTGGGTTCAATCCCCAGTGGGGGACACTGCTGTTGTACCCTTGAGCAAGGTACTTTACCTAGATTGCTCCAGTAAAAACCCAACTGTATAAATGGGGAATTGTATGTAAAAATAATGTGATATCTGTATAATATGAAATAATGTATAATGTGATATCTTGTAACAATTGTAAGTCGCCCTGGATAAGGGCGTCTGCTAAGAAATAAATAATAATAATAATAATAAAAAGACCCGCACTTACCTCTCGCTATAGAGCTTGCTTTTTGGTTGAATGGTAAGACTCTCATCTTTGAACCGTATAGTTTGCAGTTTGCTTCCAGCCCTTGCCAAAACAATTGCGCTTTGGTAATTTGAGTAGGATTTTAATTATCCTGCAGCATTAATTGAGTAAGGGCCCTTGCTTTGCAAGCATAGCAAAAACACGACTATTGCATGAGGGAAGCGCTAACTGAATAAGGGCCCTTGCTTTACGACCATAGCAAAAACACAATAGTATCCTATTTAGAATAATGTGGCTGTGCATTTCTGTCCTTATAGAAGCACAAAACAACAAAATAAGCTTATATATGGATGTGTAACAGGCAGTATTGTGTGATGCACTGCAGTTAATCCAATTAAGTCACTCCAGGTTTCACTATGACCTTACTGAGACACCTGTGCCCGTGTGGTCTTGTCCTTATCTAGGTAATGTGTTAATTTATTTCAGTAAAAGCTGAAATGGATCAAACTGCTATACCATGTTTCCATACCTGGGCTGGTCTGCAGTAGGCCCCCATCAATATCAATATCTGAAATAATTATCTATGCTTTGAAGCCGTAAGCTTCTAAAAGTTTTGTGGTAGCTTCACAGAAAACAATACAAAATATCTTTAAAGACAATACCGAATACAGTCAATGTGACCATTATTATATCAGCAAAAAAGCACAGAACAACTTAATTAATATGGGCAATAATAACTTGCTTATAGGTGCAATTAAACTAAAGCTACACTGCTTTGTTTTCATGTATTTTAAATGTGATTTTCATGTATACATTTCATTGTCAGCTATGGCACTATGGTTTACTGAATGCTTTCAGCATTCAGGTATTATGTACATACACTATATGTATAAATATACATAATTGATGCTCACTTCCCAGGTTTCATTTGAGTATAATACTGTTATTTCATGCATAAATAGGTTTTATACATTGATCTGTAACATTGCTTGTGGTGTTTATGTTTATCTTGGCTCATTGTTAAAAGTAGAATCATTTACTGTTTAACTCAAGCATGTCGTATGTTCTGTTAATACATTTAGATTATTTCTATAAATCTAAAGGTAGACATCAATTGAAATATTCATTAGCATTTAATAACTGGAATTTTAATAATATAAAAATAATTCTGCTAAGAGTCAAAGGCCATTATTCACGGCTAACATGAATACACATCAAAGGGCAAGTTGGGAACAAGGGCTAATGTAAAATCAGGAATGTGATTTACAATCTATTCAATATTTTTATTTCATACAGAAATTCTGCTTCCATTGGTGATATAGAGGGCACATGAATGAGGGCAGATGAACAGCTCAATGCTATGAATTCTACTTATTAGTCTTCTCTGACCTTCACCACGCAATTCTGTACCCATTAAACAGTGATACATGATATCTATATTTCTTTAATGTTTTCTTAATACAGCATCACAAGTACAATATTGCACTTATATCCAGACGAGTCAATGCTTCAATTATTTATTAAAAAGAGAAACCAGAACTAATCAAATAACTACTGTGGTAAAGTGCTACAAAATAAATACGTCAGTCTGAGAATGACAAGGGTATTATTTCCCGCAATGCTAGATTCTAACCAGTAGAAGTCTCTGTTTTTCATTTAGTCACACTAGCAATAATAATAATAATAATAATAATAATAATAATAATAATAATAATAATAATAGTAATAATAATAATAATAATAATAATAATGAGATTGGATTGAATAATACCATTAACACTAGAACTGCCACGGCTGTCATTTTGACGGTTTGAGGTTTTCAAATTTCAATTATTCTGCGTGTCTGAAAGTTATGCGGTTGTCAGTTCATGACTTTTCCTGAATACATGTATTAAATACCCTGACGGTGTTTTACAATACATGTTTTTATTTTGAATATAACCTACAATATTCTATTTTTTTAATATACGAGCCTGTTGTTATCTTTACTGGACCTGGCAGCCATCAATTCCTTTGCTTTGTACAAGAAAAGCACTGAGAAAAAATCTGTAGGCGAGATTTCATCTTGAAGCTAGCCACAGCGCTTCAGCAGAAACATTTCGATAAGAAAACTGCGAAGCAGCAGGCTGCTGCAGCTCAACCTGGATTCAGTGCTGCACTGAGTGACACACACAAGAGAAAACGTGTTACTTTTGTTTTAAATTAAAAAATAATTTAGTTTTTTACAGTTTTGTATGTACATATACCTGGTTACACCTGTTTACACACTAATTTCTTTTGAAATGTTTATTTTATTATAGTTTTTCATTTTTTGAAGTAGTGCTTTATATGTGGTAAGTTAGAAAATAAACCCTTTTATGTTTAATTGTTCATTTAAATACGGTGTTTCGGCTGTTCAGATGTTTGATATGATGTGCTTGAATAAAACTTTTGAGTTGTATCTGATAGTTTGTCTTTCATGTTAATATTGATGCTGTTTAAAATGTAACCGTCATAATGACTGCCTGCGGCGGTTTTAGGTATGAGTATAACCATGGTGGTTCTAGTGTTAAGTTTCCATTCCTCCTGGGGTTAGTCAGCCTTGGATGGGTTGCTCATCGACAGATCTGGCCTGTACGTCCCTTGTGGTGTCCTTCAATTATGGTCTAAAAAGGGGACCATAGTACATTTTCTGATATGAGTTTTATGAGTAAGATAGGCCATTGGAATGATTAGGGCAATATTAAACCTAAAAGACAATACATCTGTATGATATCCTTGGATTGGAACAGCATCAGTCTACCTATAAATCCCCTGGAAACTCCATCCATCTGAATAAGCTAACATGTTAAAGCTTATTTTAAAACTTCTAGTATGAAGATGAACAAAGAAAAATGCAATTGTTTTGCTGCAAGGATTACAGTTGAACGAAGACTATAACTGTGTTTTTACTGTCACAACGAAACTTGGAAAAATAGAGGTTATCACTCATTTTGTTCTCAGTGAATTAAGATCTAGCCAAGCAATCTTTAAATACATATAACAGTGATGAGTGTTACAGCCTGTAGAGTCTATGGAACAAAGACAGAGGTCACCTTTAGTGTTGTACAACAAAGGGCCATCCTTAAAGATTTCACAGCCTATTGAAGTTGGTTCAGCAGAATGTACACCCTACAGCCATGTGAACTATTTTTTTGTGACAGGAGGTTGACGTAATTCCTTTGTTTATCTGTGCATGGATCAAATAAAGGAGGAGAGCTAGATTTGTTCTGGTGATAATTATTTCTGAGCCAAGCTGCCTGGGGTTGTACATTTTGCTGAAAAGCTCCTGTAAAAAAATATATATACTGTGTGTGTGTGTATAAAAAGTCCCCTGTTGGCAGCCAGTTCAAGATGGGCAAGACCATATTCCTCCATAAGAATTTAAACAATTTTTGACATGTCCCTTTGAATCAGCGTCATTCCGAATGCTCTTGGTAGAACTATACCCTTTAACTAAAGCCTTGTATTTTTTGGTAATATGAAATAGCACAACATAAAAAGTACAGTTGTGACATGTCCCCTCTTGCACTACTAAATATTGTTGTTTTATTGTGTTGTAGCTTGGCATGAATCCTTGCATGGAAATTGGTCCTTGGCACCCTTCATTCCAAGATACTACAGCACTGACCTCATCGATAATAGGGTATCTTATGGTGCCTTTGTCTTCCCCTTATAAAGAAGACTGTAAGTGTGTTTTTTGGTTGTTACTCAACAATAAACGTGTGCAATGTATAATAATGTTGTGTGACTTTTATCTGCTTGACTATCGGCTCTTCTGTCACAACAGTGAATAAAACTAATTGAAAAAAAATGGAGAAAAATAAAGGGAAAAGTAATTAACTTGTATTTGTATGTATGGTTGCCTGGCATTGTTATGTTAGAGAGACATGGTCTAAAGTGTCCAGTGAGATGTGTATCTGCACTAATTATCTTTGTCACTGGTAATTCTTTTCAGTACCATGGTAGCATGGCTGGACTCAGTATGGATTGTTTGTTTTTTTACCGAAACATTGCACCCTAATATATAAATAACTACTCATAAAACAAGAAATATATATTTGTAATTTAAATGTTGATTGAATTCAATAACAAAGTATAACAATTGTCAGACATCCAGCCCCCACTCCAGATTCCTTCTATTTGGGGTACTTTGAAATGTCTTATACCGTGTTTACAATGCAATTGAGGACTAATTAGGACTTATCCAGTCTTTTCACAGAACCGATACAAATCAATTCCTAATTTGTCTTGAATGGATTCATGAAAGAACAAAGTTGTCTTCAAATAGAAAGGTATTGATGTGTCTGCTTATTTTGCTTCCATTCACTTTTACTTCATTGTTTCTCCTTAAAATACGCCACATCAAGCAAGTGTACATTGTCCTACCCTGCACATTGCAGAAACACTTAATTTTACTCATTTATTGCCATAAAGAAACACCAGTACAGTGCACCACAGCATGTCTGGTACCAACAATGGATTCAGAAGGACATTGGTACTGGTTTGGTACTATGCTGCTGCAAACAATTGCCAGTGTGTATTGGATTATACAACGCTAATGTATTCTCAGATGATCATAGCAGGGATAGCCATTCATTTATTACGCAGCAACATGAAATATCGTGCCCAAACAAGCATGCATAACAATTTAATGGGATGCAACTTGGTTTAGTTTAAACTCAGCACATCTTGGTTTTGTTATTAAAGTGTCATATATATTACAAGTGTAGTACTAATAATCTGTGTTTATTTTAAAATATTTCTTCCACTTAAAAGTTTACTGAGGTAACCATGGGGGAAACATGGGGGTAAATATGAAGTTTTACAGTATATGGTTAGGACAAACACAATTGAAAGCTATGTTAACATATTCATCCCATTCTTGTAAAGAGATAATTGTGCTTGTGGATTTGCATATCTTACTTGAAAAGGAAAATCTGCTAAAGTATTGTGTTTTTTAATGCCTGACAAATAGATCACACAGGTCAGTTTTGCTCTCAGCCTTTCTTTGAGTGTTCACATATAAATTCAGACAGTTGTGCAATACCTTTTGTTTCAAGCCAGGCCGCCTTTTTTTATAAACAGGTATTTTGAGAATGTATTTAGCATTCCAGTGAAAACATGGATATGCTATTGACATTTTTACCAAACCCTTTGTAGTACTGCATGTAACATTCAGCGTTTTGGTCACAATGTATTGGATTACTTATAGTGACAACATATTTTTTGCACTAGCTTTTTAAGCATTGTGTTTTCATGTGTATTTTGGTTGTCTATAAAAAAGAAATACATTTAAGTAGCTTACTTAACGTTTAGTTAAAAAAAAAGCATTTGACTTGAAAATATCAGTTGATGTCTTCTGTTTCAGAGTGTCTGGTAAGTGTTGTTTAAAAGCTGTGTATACTAATTAGTAGGGGTGTGCCCTCATACAGGCGCTGACTCCAGAGCAGCTTGATAGTCCCTCTTACCTGAACAGAGATAAACGGGTTGTCATGAAAAAACAGTCCGTAGAAGTGTTCACAGTCTACCCCGAGCATCTCAATTCAGCAGCTGTAACCCCCATCAAAGGTCCTTGTAGCAACTATTCCATTGTTCAAAGGTAATACACTGTACCCCTTAACTTTCTATGAAAGTCTTTACAGGTGGTGAACTCATGGGCATTTGTCTTTTATTGCTTTCATATTTGTTTATAAACTGTGTTATAATAATCTGTTATCCCGTTCTTGTTACACATTAGTACATGGTCATTCTCCCCTAGATTGTTTGTCAAGATACAAAATAATTTCCAACATTATTTCTGGTGTTATCTGTGGTGCTCTACAAAACATTATTTAAGCAGCAGTTATTTGCTGCTTCAATTCAAAACCCCATGAGTCTGACAAACTGTACCTGGATACAGAATATGCAATTCAGGTCACGCCTGGTATTGTGTTTACATTTATGCTGGAACAGTATTCTGCTACATGTAATGCAATGTATTTTTAATCATCTCTTGGATAGCTTGCAGGGAGGCTTCGTAGAGACATATGGTTCTCCATAACAGCAGGCTGTGGTTGTCTGAGGGTATGACAGCAACTGGTTCCTGCTTTTGTTTTTGCTTGAGCGGATTCTTTGGTGTAGAAGGTGGTGACTCCCAGCCTGCATATTCTGCTTTGCTTTTCTCCTGTATACAAGTGTGTAAAGCACAGCAGGCTGATTTTGGTAGAGCATTATGAACGGATCAATTCATTCTGTTTTGAAGAATGCAAGATGTGTGCGTTATGCAATGCATGTAACTCATTGCACCTCAGTCATGAGTGTTTTACACAGGACCAGTTATATACATCACAGTATGGTAATATCAACTGTCACTGGGTTTGTCTAAAATTCTTGGTTGTGGGAAAAGTATTTTTTTTTTTGGATTGCTACAGTTAATAATTTGGCAGATGAATGACATTGTATTCAAATGAATTGTCTTTCCTAAGGATTCAAAGACCACACTTAGTACTAATATTGAGTAACCTCTGTTATTTTCTTAAAGGTAGTCCAAGATTAGTATTAAACAGAGTCTGGTAAAACCACCATTTAACTTGTTTGGTCAGTACATATTAGAAAGTAACATTTCACCCAGACTCAGATGTAACATGTATGATGATGATGCAAATTGAGTAACAATTGGAAAGAGATAGAAATATAGCAAATGTTTCAAATTGTTCTATAGCATAGGGTTACGGAAGCCTACTGCAGACTAATAATAATAATAATAATAATAATAATAATAATAATAATAATAATAATAATGATAATAATAATAATAATAATATAGCTCACCTTTATTATCCTTTGTCATTTTGAGATATAGCAGTTCCTACCAAATAATTGTCATGGTATTATATATACAGATTGCTTTGTTGTCCATTGAATGATTTGTGCCTTGCGAATTATTTTGCTATCAGACACATTTTTTGCAAAGCTGAATGAAACTTTAATGAAACATGTGTTTTAGGTGGTGTTGCTGTGTGCAAAAACCTTATATCTGTGTTGGGATTTTACATTCTATAGTAGCAGCATATATAAGTCTATATAGTCTATAAATCAGTCTTATTAGTAAGCCACGTATGCATATTTTGTTCAAAGAGTATAATCAAAGCTCAATTTGTCCCATTATCTGGGAAAGAAAAATTGTAATGGGATACAACACAAAGTACAAATTATCAGTAGAATCAATAGCTTTTATTCAAAGAAGATGTGCAAAAGCATTGCTTCTTTGAATACACAGTACAGTGGGCTTCAGTGCTACTTGTTATCAGAAGACATTGCTAACTAATTATTTTGAGAAAGCACATTCAGATTCAGTATATCCTTTCTTTATATACTGTACATGTGCCGCAGTGCTATGCTGTATATACAGTACATATCAAAAGGGCTTAACTCACACAAATACACTGCAAATTATAAAATAAGAAGCTTTACAATAAATCACCTCCCAGCCAAATTCGTCTTTTTCACTTTACAAATAATGTACATTTAATTTAATTTGTATTACTAAAGCAAACAAGTTAAAGCCAAATATGTTATATTATTTTATTAGAATACAATTTAAAATACAGATCAGAATTGGTCTGAAATCAGTTCCCTTCTTTTCCAGTGATGCCTGTAGGATAAGGCTGTCTGAGCTGCTTTTCACTGTACAAAAGTTAAACAGTACAAAATGGCAGATGACTTAACTTTTGAGTCAAATATGACATTTACCGTTATTTAAAAAAAAAAAAAAAACAGCAAGAACAATCTATTCATTTGTAACGTGTAAAGGTAAAATTTAATAAATCTGAAGCGATTTCATGTAAAGTATGTATGTACATTATGTGGATTTATTATTATTATTATTATTATTATTATTATTATTATTATTATTATTATTATTATCAGGCATTGTCGTAGTAATATTATTATATTGCAGTACAGTAATTATATACTGTACAACAATTGAAAACATCAGCTATATGTTTCATTTTCAAACCGTACTCATGCAATCATAATAAAAGCATGTGTTCTGTTTGATTCGTTTGGCCGACTTCACTAACATCCACTTTGACTTGCAACCAAGGTACCTCTGTCCAGCATCGTAATCAGAGCTGATATTCTACCGAGTCTTTTGTTGAATTTTTACATGAATATCAGCATTGATGATGCAAAAAAACAACCGAGGACATGACCTTGGTGTCCTCATAGCTAGTTACGGCCATGCCGCTGTCCTATTTGACTCACAGCTGACATGACTTTTGCTGATTTAACTTGGTGGTGAGCTGACCAAGTAAGTTTTTGGACGACTTGACTGGTACCCTACATGTGTTTAGCACTCAGGAAGTTGTCTTCATTATATAAAATGTAGTTTCATAGGGATGCAATCTGACCTCATTTAAGCCTTACAGATGTAATACCTGTAAAGATAAAGAATATTTTTATATCTGCAAATAAGGTACCCTGGATCAGGTACATTGAATAAAATGAACATAGCGTATCTGTCAACTTTAAGCTACAAGTAAACATGAATTGAATATACAGTGCATCTAAACTGCTGGAATATTTTACTAGCTGATTTTGATCATTCTTGATTTTCAAAGAGGTATTCACAGTGCCTAAGAGCTTTTGATATGAATAAAGAAGAAAAAAAAAAAAACACTTGATGCATTTATTAAAATATTGTAATGGTTTGTCATATTTGAAATTAATGTATGTTAAGGCCATGTTAAAAATTTAATTCCTGGGCATTGTACAATTACTTCAAGAAATAAGTAGCATAGACAAATTATCGATAGCTGTTTAAAAAAAAAAAAAAAAAGTGAAATTCTAGAACAGAATGTTATTTTAATACATGAAAAAAAAATTGATTCCCTGCACTAACATATAATGTAAATACCTACTGAGAAATCAATAAAAAAAAAAACTTTGGAATTAAATGTATATATCAGTAATAACACACACACACACACACACACACACACACACACAAAATAAAAAGATTAACTACAAAAATAAGGCCTGACTGGCAGGCGGGCCTGGTGAGTTTTGTCCCTATAAGAAATATGGCAGGGCTTGTCAAAAACACACACTCACACAATAGAAAGACACATACAATACAATGACACACCAGATAAGAACACCATAATGTCACATGTACACAAAGGCAATCTGCAGCAAGACAAGCATAGTGACTTAGCTGAGACCCCTGCAATACAGAACATAACCCATGAAAACATGTATTTGTTATATTGCCTCAGTCTTATTATCAGGTCATCATATGCAAACTGCACACAAAGACAGAAAATAAAACAGACTGACAAAGCATTGTTTGTGAATGTCTCTATTATGACCTGGGTGCAAGAGACAGAGACCGAACTCTGAGAATGGAACATACACAAAAGAAACATCAGAGACTATACAGGTTTTGGATGTGATATAATCTCAAAGTTTAAAAAGGGTCAGGCTCAGCACACACAACCACAGTACTTTTTTAAATGTGTGTAGAACAAGGTACAAGCAATCCAACAATAGAGACATTCAACATTAATCCACAACTGTTCATGCACTACAAAACTTGAGTACCGATAATGCAAGCCACTCATTTTCTGTTTTACTCCAAAAACATCCCCTCCAGGAACTCTACACTCATTACTTTTAATATCTTCCAAAGTTCCTATTAGTTTCATTATAAAGAACACATTTAGCATTTCTTATTATTTTAGTTTAAAACACTGCACTTAATTTCACTTTCAGTTATTCTATACATGTTATTTAAAAAGGTTTCTAATTATTCAAACTTTTACGCTTTGTTTTGCCATTCAAATTACAGCACTGTACATTGTACAGTATATTGTAAATAAAATGTTTCTGATTGAACAGGTTCAATTTTAGCAGCCTGTGTTATGAATTCAGATGAAATTTTGCTCGAAAGACCTAAAGGATAACCAAAGTGAAAAGATAATAGCTAGTCAAAACGGAGCAGAAAACTAGGGAAAGTAATGCATTGTGATTTAAACTCTACAGTGTGTTAAGAAACACTAATGCAGCTGTAGTTAAATAATAAAGGGAAGGGCTCTTTGTGGTAACCAACATGTCTAACAGTACTTGTGAGCCTCTTTAATGTCTCTTTTGTCCTTAAAAAGTAAAAATGCCACAGTTTATTAATGTTGTCATTATTTAAAAGGTTGCTGTATTTAGAAACTTCTCCAGTTAGATGAATTAACCCCTGCATTTAAAAATAACCTTTAACAGAAAAGAAGAAAGGCTAAAAAACAACAGCAAAGCATAACAAAACTGAAATGCTAATTAACAAGTAAATAACCATTTTGATTGGCATTACAAAATGTAACAATAATATTGTGGGGCAGCAGTGTGGAGTAGTGGTTAGGGCTCTGGACTCTTGACTGGAGGGTTGTGGGTTCAATCCTCAGTGGGGGACACAGCTGTTGTACCCTTGAGCAAGGTACTTTACCTAGATTGCTCCAGTAAAAACCCAACTGTATAAATGGGTAATTGTATGTAAAAATAATGTGAAATAATGTATAATGTGATATCGTGTAACAATTGTAAGTCACCCTGGATAAGGGCGTCTGCTAAGAAATAAATAATAATAATATTGCTACTCGCATTACATGCTATCTCACTGGCCCGTAAGATGCTTCGCTATAGTCTCTTGATGTTTCAATTAACTAAAACCAGTCTCAATTTTTTTTTTTTTTCCGTTCTAGCTGCAATCATTGTTTCCATGGCTACTTATGACATCTTTATAGCTTGGGCGCTCAGACAACCTGCATTTGAGGCCACTCAACACATTAAAGACTGGTTTCACAGACCCTGATCCCCATCGTCCTCTGGAGTTTAGAAAAGTACATCTGCACTATAAATATGTGTGTGTGTGTGTGTGTGTGTGTGTGTGTGTGTGTGTGCATGTGTGGGTGTGTGTCACCTGCATTGTGTTGTCCTTATTGGTTCCATTCACTAGGACCTTCACCTCCTCACTTTCTCCCAGTCCTCACCTGGCAGTTGGAAACATCTAATTCCTTATATTTTACAGTCCACTATATAAAGTCCATTATACTGTAGGTCTGAAGATATGTGTCTTAATGCACGTCAAAGGTCTATTGAGCTCAAAAGGAAAAAAAAAGCAACACAGAACATTTCACAAATTATCTCTGATTTCTAGCCCCGTTGAATTAGACTTTTACTGCATTCTAATAAAAGACAAGGACTGCCATTTATTTAAGAATTTGGAATACAATCTTCAAGTTTTCATTGTAAATAGGCAGCAAGCCCTGGGACAGGCTATTTAAAACTAACCACTATGTTCCCAACATGGTGCAGTAACATCTATCTATTACAGACAATGTTTAAACAATAACTGGTCAGCAAATAAAACAGTAGGAACATACAGAGAATTCCTAACCTGAGTAAACCTACATTGTATGCCATCTTTCTAACTCCTTTGGACAGCACATGAAAAAAACATAATTTGAACCAAGGCTATACATTTTTACACACCAAACAGTTCAACTTCTGAGAGATTTAGCAAATAACCTGTGAAGGCATTTATAAACAAGTATGTTTTAATCGAAGCCCACAGGTTTGATTAACACTTAATCAATTAAAACACCTAATTATAATTATTATTCAAATGATGATTGTTCTTTTAATGGTTTCTCAAGCATACTCTATGACGATGACTAATATCTTTTTGACCTTATCTAGTCAATCAAGTGCACTAAAAATAACACATAACTAATTTTTCTAGTTATGGGAACAATTTTCCAAAGACAAAGGGGACTAACAGCTCTTCTGTAAAACATTATATAAAATAAAGCAAACCCATGCAAGTGCATCCCAATCATAAAATTAGCTACAGTACAGGCCAGTGAGTTTAGAAGAGCACACTGTAATGTAATGGTTATTGGCCTCAGAGTCATAAAATACATGTCTCTGCTTTAAACTATCTCATGTGATTGGCATTGCAACACACGACAGGGTATTGATATGTATGTGATACAGTTTATTTGCCAGCCCAGGTTGTCCTTTGTGCCACAACAGCAAACCAGTGTGACCGTGGCTCTCCACACTGATAAACGAAATAAACGAAATCTCATCTATCTTGCCATTCTGGCACACTTACTCCTAATCTCTGAGAGTCGTCGTACTATTTGACATCTTGTGTCCAACATGAATCAACTAAGTTACACTTCATTCTAAGTTACAACTAAGTTCATTTGTGGTTTACAGTGGGCTTGAGAAATTCACTAAGGAATAATGCTGAATAATGTTGCTATAAAAGTCTTTGGAAGCAAGGAAAGTCATTAGTTTACCATTAAGCTTCTTTAGATTTCCCTGCCCATTGCAGATATTTCATTTAAACTCATATGGTATTACTAGACAGGTCAAATACTGTTTAATCATTTAAGAATGGAACATGGGCTCACAGAAAATATATATCTTTCAGAACATACATGAAAACGGTAAAATGTGCTTCCACTTAAGGTTTTCCTTATTTTGTCCAGGGTTTTTTTTTTTTTTTCTGTTCAGACAGGCAACATATTGTCCTTGTTAATGTGGCACCTGCTCAAAGTGCACTCACTATCAAGCCTCGCCCAAATGCTATTAGATGATTGCCTTTCCCTAATTCTGGTAGTCTGTTTGCAATTGTGCTGCTCCCAAAGCTGTATAGTCCTCACATGATCAACCTAATTTACATATCTTATTCCGGGATTATTCCACACAAGTCTTAACGTTGTCAGACAGTGTATTTCAAGGTCTCAATCTTGGCTGGAGGCCCACAGGGAGCTGCATTGGCCTTTTCACTTCAGTGGAACCTATGGTCAGGTGACACACAAGTGCAGATGGAGATATCCGATGTTGGGCAGATTTTATTGACAAAACTAGAACGGATGATCAACAACTTATTAGTTTTCCTTTCTGTAACATTAACATTTCTTTCCTTTCACAAAATAAAATAAAAAGATTTTGTGAAAGTGGCAAAATCTGGCACAAATAACGCTTCTTAATGCTTCATACTACTGTATTTAAATATTTAAGGTTATACTTCTGATTGTTTATAGTACCATCCTTTTTTTTCTGTTTCCTTTCAATTATAATTTAATAAACTTCTAATATTTTTTCCACCAACCTCGAATCATGTTTAGATTGTTTTTTCTTTCAGATGTGTCACAACAAAGAATGCCCCAGAGGAACCGCTTTCAGCATGATTAGAGGTAAAGCCAGTGACAGCCAGTACTTCTAAATAGATATTTTACTTGTCTACGTGTTTTCTATTCATGCAAGCTCAAGAGATTGTGCTGCTAGTTCAATGAAGTGATGGTTATGCTGGTTTAAGAAAACAAGTTCAAATTAATTTCAGTGTCAGTCAGTTGACAGTTGTCTGTAGTGAAGTTGAAACCTAGTTTCTGTAAACATGTGAAGTAATCAGCAACACGTATCTGTCACAGATACTTCCAAGAACCTGAATGTCTGGTCTTGACACAGGGTGTCTTAGCAGCTGTCCACAGTTTTCTAGTACAACCTGACTGTCTTGATGGAGATGTTTGTCAATCAAGCCACTGTGCCGAGGGATGAGATGGTGGCAAAGTACCCAATTATTATGCCTGCTGTGAATTCAATGGGATCCATCTGCTGCCCTAAGAAAAATGTTGAAAATTTACACACAACTCTCAAACAGTTTACATAGTGTAGTGGTTCACATGCCATTGTACATGGAGAACAGAAGGTCAGTGGGCGTCCTCCAATCCCACGACCAAACCAATTGCCTATTTTTTTTTCCATAGTCTCCTTGTACTCTCTCTCTCTTTCACAAATATTGGCGACTTTGTACAGTCAGAATGCAAATCTGCGTTCACCTGACTGTATGACTCTCCGTGCACACATTGACTTTTTCTGTTATAAACAAATAAATAAAATAAATAAATGAAGCATGCTATTGTGTGATTCAGTTCCTAACAACAAACAAGCAGTTGCATGTATTTTAATGCAGCAGGGACTGCTAACCTGGATCTAGAGAAGATGAGGGTGGTTCCTGATCTTGTTATTACACACCAGATGAGAGACAAACATTTGGAGGTCCTATTCTTACTATTCATACTACAGGACTGTGGCAAAGTGCCCCGCCCCTGTGTGCATTTGTGTGTTTTGTGTATTTGTATTTAGGCACGGGGATGGCACATCACATCACGTGCAAGTAAAAAGTAATATGCGAGCACGGGGAATTGCACTTTAATTAATTAAAGTGCAATTCCCCGTGCTCGCATATTACTTTTTACTTGCACGTGATGTGATGTGCCATCCCCGTGCCTAAATACAAATACACAAAACACACAAATGCACACAGGGGCGGGGCACTTTGCCACAAGGACAAACATTATCTGAACTGGTTTAGTGAGATTTACATAAACAGTAGTCTCCGCATATAGGAACACCTCCTAAGAGAATACTTCGCCTAAGGGAACACCCTTTTGGTGAAACTGACTTTTCCCATTGTAAATGCTCCAGCTAAAGGAATAGGAACTTTGCTTAAAAGAACACCTCCTTGGCACCGATAGCGCTTTATTCACAATAGATACAGTACTGTTTTGTAAAAAAGTGACTTGTCATCACCAAGAGTGTCTGGAGGGACAACAATTCGGTTATTAAATCTTTCCAGAACCGCCATCATATCGTTGAATTGTTTTGTATTCTGATTTCAACAAATACAAAATGGCATGTAAACAAGCAGTAAAATGCATTGCTGTTTCTCTTGCTACACAAAGTTGGAAATTGTTCGAGCTGAACAGACACCTGAATTAGACACAAGTCGCTGAGCAATTTGGTGTTTCCTGCTCTGGTGAGTTGCTTCACCATTTTGTTAAATACTGTGCATGTCTTGTATATTGCTGCTGCATTTTGCAACGTGTGTAGGGGTGCTGTGTTAATTTAGTCTGACAGTTAGTTTATTAACATTAAGTTAACCATAAGTAACGGCCATTATTTTTGCCTCTGCCATTGTGATAGCCCGAAAAACACACCCGCCAGCTAATTTCATAGTACATAGCGATTTAAGCTGTTTGACCATGTTGTTTTGTTTTAGTTTTATTAACGTGAGTTTGTCTGTTACTTTATTACTATAGTTTATTAACATACACTTGCCTATTTTGCTTTTACTTATTCCATTCACTTCATATGTTGATGGACGTGCGTCATGACAAGTAATACATATGTATTTATTTATTTATTGATTCATATTGTGTCTGGTGGCTAACTCTGTCTTTGAGAACACTTTGGCTATAAGAACACTGCTTGCTTCCTGACGGGTTTCTCTTAGCCGGAGACCACTGTCCAATACAAAGACTTCAACCACAGACACTTTCTTGGACTCATGTTAGATACCTGACAAACAAATTAGCTCTCAAGCAGACCATTGGAAATCAGACAGGATTAATGGAAGAGTTCTGACTAACAAAATGACACCAATATCTCTGATTCTATTGTGTTTTCTTAACATACTTTTTACATGTAACTCTTTATTCAGACCGTGCTTAGATAACACTGTTATAAGAATGGTTTTACTCACACTCTTTCTAGTGCATTTCTTTGGGTGCGTCTAAACTGTGTTTGAATTGCAACAGAGAGATATATTACATATATTAGTTCATATAAACATACAATTCTTGCATATTCTGTGATGAAAGGGACCATCCATTTACATTTTTTTGTCAAAAAATGTGTCCAAAGATTCACAGACATTTCATAAATGAGGTCATAATTATAAATAGGCATCTAGCTGTTGTCAAGAGCTTGTAATATTCTAAAAATGCACATACAGAGTCTTGGGAAAAGGCCTTTTATTACATTTATGAAGGCAATAATGTAATAAAGATGAAAATTAAGTGGAGAAGAAAAAGAAAATGTAGTCACAGCATCTTGCCAAAATAATCTATTTTATAATAAACAATTTCAAGCACTAAACAATTATGTACGTGTCAGCAATCAGGAACTACAGTTGAATCTAATTTTACATTAATAAATTCATTCAATTAGAACATGGACTGTTTTGCAGAATGCTAGCACAGGGGGATCTGCTAAAAGCACTTGAAAAGATTTAGCAACATTTGTTAAATACAAATAATATGTATTTATTTAATGTAGAACTGCTTTCAGAAATATAACTCATTTACATTCATTCAAATGAATACAAATTAAAAAGCATGAATAATACAAATTGAAGAAGACTTCTGATACTTCTGACATTGACAAAAGTAATATCATATCACCCTCTACTGGCTGAAATAAATCACAGTTTTATTTTTATTAATTAATTTATAATATTTAAAAACATGTATAAGTACAAAAAAAAAAAAATGGGTGGCCCGGTGGTGACAGAGGAATGATGTAGATATTGGGGTTCAAAATGTAAACTCTGTAATTGACCAATCAGCCTCTATCCCCTATTGACTGACAGGCTTTCAGCCAATAACTTGACCTAGCTTAGGTGAAAAGGGCCGAGGAAGTAAAGCAGTAACAGACTTCCTGAAAGGCAAGGCAACCAAACTGAGAATTGTTTTGAATCTAGTGTAGCACCAGATGTCATGGCTTACAATGAAAATATATACAGTATTTGTAATAACATGCATTTCTTCAAAAGCTGCACATTTGAGACCTATGTGGCTAATGAAAGTACAAAACGGGTACAATTTATGGAATTACTACTTTAAGCAAGATCACACTTCCATATTATCTGTTGATTAGGATATTAAAACAACATTAAACTGAATTAATACATGCACAATTAGATAGATTGTGTATAATGTAATACTAGGCCATTAAAGATTTACAGGAGATGGAAAGTAAGTTGGAATTACTTGCTATCGTTTCCAGTGTAGTGTAAAGCCATCAAGCTAATTTTGTTTTCTGGAGGGATCCGTGACCATTCGAAATGATGACTGCCTCTTTGTGAATTGTGATTTATAAGTGCATTCAGCTATACAGTATGTGTTACAAACATAATGACACTATTAGTTTGATATTGCAACATAAGTAAGAGGTACATGGCACAATGAAAACAGACACTATCCTTCTATTGGAAATTGCACTACATTTACAAATGGAAAAAAAAAATGGAATCCATGTTATCTTATCAACTGATCTTCAGTGAATGCATACTGAAGCATTAAAATGGCAATGATTATATGCTAAGGGGCCACAGTAAAACATGGGAATTGGCCATTGGTAAGAATAGTGGAATTGGTCATTGGTCAAATTAGTGCCGGTGGTAACATTTTGATAATACAATTAAACAAAACACATATCAGTATTAGGGACAGTGTACAATTTATTCCAAATGCATTGTGTGGCAATTGCTGGTAATGCAGTGGTTTGCTAAGGGTTCTGCCAGGTTTTCGCACTGAAACCTTGGTACCATATTCCATCTTAAATGTTTATGAGAACTGACCCATTAGTGTCAACTGTATATCTTACAGAAAACATGCCTTTTCAGACATTCAGCTTTTTTTTTTTTTATTATTAACTGGATTTTTTTTTTTTAAATACAATTTAAAGAAGGCAAAATGAATCCTTTCAATTTATAACAACTGATTGCCAACTGTTGTTTCAGAAGTTTAGGGCTAGGCTGGGTCAGTTGGTAAAACCATGTTCTTGTAAAGTCATCTACCAAATTACAAAATCACCTTTAGGTGTTGGCATAACTGGTAGCTTTGCAGGTAACATCTGTGTGAAATCAAACTGTGACTCACTTAACAGCCTCCCCCTGTCTAACTTCCCTGAGACATTAAAATTTTGATCTGAATGATTATTATTAATTTCTTAGCAGACACCCTTATCCAGGGCGACTTACAATTGTTACAAGATATCACATTATTTTTACATACAATTACTCATTTATATAGTTTTTTTTTTTTTTTTTTTTTTTACTGGAGCAATCTAGGTAAAGTACCATGCTCAAGGGTACAGCAGCAGTGTCCCCCACCTGGGATTAAATCCACGACCCTCCGGTCAGGAGTCCAGAGCCCTAACCACTACTCCCCTAATGGTATGATGGAAACGTACATAAAACTGTAGCTTTCAATATAACATAATTAGGAGTAAAACTGGCCATAAGAGTTAAGATTTCCATTTTAAAAAGCTAAGTAATTGTGCGCAACACAAAAGCACATCACAGACTAATGGAATCATGCCAAGAAGCTGTCTTGTAGCATTCACAAAAAAATCAATGAATATCACTTCATACTGATAATTTCTTATACTAAAAGAAACTCCAGTGCTTTAGCTTCTGGAAAGAAAATCAGAAAATAAAATACTTGAATTTAAACCTCTGTATTAACCTGCCTTTTTCAAAAAATGAGGACTTCTAATGAAATGTTTACCCTTTCCACAGTTTTCTATCCTGGAACCTTGCATGTTTACTTACTAAGACTCTACTGCTGTAGGATACCCTCAATTGCAGCATTTTAATGCAATTTAGCAGGGTAATTGGATAACACAAGTCAGCAAGCAATTTTAGATATTCAATTTCCCAGTAGGGTCCTAAGATATCATACAACAGGGTGCTGCTATATCTGTCGCTGAACCATGCTTTGAACTTTTTACCGTCTCTTTGGAATGGCAGCCTTTTGTATATTAATTCTGCCATATCCATCTTGGTCTCCATGTGACTCCATATTAGAATTGTGAGTCATACACACCACATGCCCCGTGGATCCTGCCTGCAATTCTGATGCTAGAATTGATAATAATATAAACCAGATCATTCTTATTCGAGGCAATGGTAAAAAGGGTTCATTTTGTACATGGGTAAATACATTTGGCCAGAGCCCAGCTTACGCCCTCTCGAGGTGAGGCCAGAGCATCTCTCAGACCATTAAGGTAACAGTTAATTGAAATTGATGAAAAAAAAGAATGCCTTCTACAATTTAGAGGATAATTAGACTTTTTTTTTTTAATTAAGCCTTTATTCTAGTTCTAAAATAGGTTAAAAATAACCGCACATGCCCCCTCATGTCTCCAGAACAGCTCTGGTTTGAACTGTGCCGCCCCCAATACGTTAGCATTTGCAGTGAAACAGTACAGTACTGTTATTTTGTAGACTAACATGTAAAAAGTATCAGAATATTCTTTTTTTTTTATTTTATTTTATATTATTCTTAAGATGACACTGTGCAACCAGTAGCCTTTAAAACAACCTACGTCAAATAGCCATTCAGTGTGGATAAGTGCTGTAATTAACTCGTCTCTTGTAGCTGACTGAGTTAGGTGATATAAATGTAACAGGTTTTTTTTTTTTTTTTTTAGCAAATTAAACTCAATCTCTGAACCTGATTACCATGGTTCCATCCATGGAATGGCTCATTGAGCTCCACAATATGGCTATTTTGAAGTATCCAATTTAAGGTTAGGAAAAGGACAATCAGTAGTCCAATATAAAAGCCTGTACAATTCAGCAAAATTGATGTTAAATATGTTTAATCCACAGACTTCCTGTTTTATTGGTATATATTTTTCTCCCTGGTAAGTAGTATGGGTCTTTAGCCAAAAATGGTGGATAGCTTTGCAGTAATGCAAAATGGTTTTTAATCTTTGTTTTGTTCTCAGGCTGACAGACAGTACAGTATCTCCCCAGCCGTTTCTTACAGTGCTCTCATTCAAGATCAGATAGTAAATAAGCATGTGTAAGAAAGAGCTTTTCTTTATTTGTTATAATACCTTTAAATGTGATGTTTTCATCATTCATACAGGAAATTGTGAATGCTATTGAATAGTGAATGATTAATACACTGGAGGCAATACTTTTTGAGTTACGCTCAACTTTTTACTAGTGAATAGCACAATGACACCCATAAACGTCTTTCTGCATGGACAGTTCCTCGAATTAGAACAGAAGAGGTAAGAGGGAAATTGAACCAACTCTACTAGGTCAACTATGACAGCAGCTGGAACAACCATGTTGGTAGGGGTTCAATGTAGCTTATCGTTGTTTGTTCACATGAAACAAGAGAACATGATCTAAAACAAATAAAACAAAAAAACTCCAGTCCGACAACACTTGGGACATCTGTGGTCCCAGGAGTTTCCAATGTATGGTGTTAGGCATGTTATTTATAGACTTCCATAGCCACCCAAGGGATTTTAAATGGCACAAAGCTGCTTCTGCTTGTACATACTGGTAAATAACTCACTGTCACAGTATAAGGTTCAGGTTATAATCTTGTAATAAATTCAATGTTTTGTTATAATTTACAATGATGCTGACTTGAATTGAAAAGACCTAATTACAGTAGAGATTTATTCCATTGTTTTCCAAGTACTGTTTGTATATTTCAAAACTTGGCATACTATAGTCTGACAACTATATCAAATCGATTTAATATCACATTTTAATATTATTGTCTGTTTGATTTAAGTCATCACAACTATGACTGACAATAATGATATATAATTAGAGAGGTTTCCTTAAATAGATGAATAAATAAATACATAAGGCATTTTTCCAGCCTTAAGAATATGCTTTTCTAAAAAGATACTGAACTGTAACTAAATAATGAAAACGGATTTGACATCCTTGGCTAGTCACAGTCTTCGTAACAGTTGATTGATACAGATTTGCGCTTATTACCCCGATCAATAGAAATTGATTACCCATTCTGGGTGAGATGTCATTACATAAAGCAGAAAGTCAGACAGGGTGACCTGCAAGGGCCTTCTATCCTCCCCATAAGCCAATATTTTCACCAAACACCAAAAAACAGACATCCCATATTCATAATGGACAGCTGCATGACAAAAATACCCATCAGAGTTGCAAATGTAGGTTTTAAAAAATCTGCATTATAAGTTGTCTGGTAATATGGACAGTGGAAAGTGTAAATCACTATAGACTGTTAAGAACATCTACATGCACAAACTAACTAGGCCTCTTTTTTTTATAAATATAGTGAGGCTGTGTGGTCCAGTGGTTAAAGAAAAGGGCTTGTAACCAGGAGGTCTCCGGTTCAAATCCCACCTCAGCCACTGACTCATTGTGTGACCCTGAGCAAGTCACTTAACCTCCTTATGCTCCGTCTTTCGGGTGAGACGTAATTGTAAGTCACTCTGCAGCTGATGCATAGTTCACACACCCTAGTCTCTGTAAGTCGCCTTGGATAAAGACGTCTGCTAAATAAACAAATAATAAATTATCGTTCACATGAACTCGGATTAAACTAATTTCCGGTTAGTATGAATATGACTGATCCTATGATGCATCATTGATGCATTGCCATAGACACAGTTTTCGAGTTGCCATAGTGGTCATGCATCAGTTCTATGAAGCAACGCCACAAACTTGAATTATCCTTGCAGCTGAAAGTTGCTGCAGATTGCAACATTCCTGCAAACACTTTGTCAACCATTCTGAAAAACCAGGGTGCAATAATACAGATACATGAACATCAAATTGTGCATGCAAGTCATCAGCGTTCCGATTTGCTCAATACTCTGATGTTGATGACACCTTGCATTTGTAGTTTAAAAATGCCTGTGATCAGAATGGGACATGCAGATTTCAAGTGGACTTGCTTTTTTTTTTTTTTTTTTGCTGGTCTCTTGAAATTTGTATTATTGAGATTTGACTGTATTTCCGAACCAGCCAGTGTTATTTTAATAAATGAAAAGAGTGGTTTCACAGAGCACGATTATCTAAGGTAACTTAGGTAGTCTAAGAATCAGGGTCTGTGAAACCTTAGGTATGAAATTAATTTATTTAATTGCTTTAAAATCTGTCAATCGACTACATTAAAATAAACAGTAGTTTACGCCTTGTATTAAAGACGCAGTGCTCGGTTTTGATGTAATGTTCTGCTACGTTCAGTGAAAGGATATAGTAGCAGGCCTGCATCAGGATTACTTCTATATGAATCCATTTGCATCTGTATTAAAACCCACTTCCCTTGATGGCACTCAGGTGTGTTGTCTGTCATTGTTTCTGTGTTTTATGTAAAATTAAACACCAAAGCTACACACCACAACAAAGTTGATGGGAATATCCCATACATTATTTTAGTCTATTCTAAAATATAAAGACACGCATAGTGTGATTCCCTTATTTGGCACATGATTTTTAGATTGTCTTACCTTATGGCTGAGCAATTGGTCCCACAATCATACTGGCTTTTTTTATATTTCTGATGAAATATAAGCCACATCATAAATAACTCATTGATTTAATGAAATGACACAGTAGCGCTGCCCAACAATCAAGTCATAAATATTACATTTCTTTTGTTCATAAAAACAAACCTTGAAAAAAAATGGCTTTTTGGTGCCAAGAAATATTCTTTGAATCCCACTTTTTGTAAACTGTATGAACTGAAGATGGACTGGTTCCATCCCAGCTTGGTCTTGATCACAGTTATTAACAAGGGATGAGGCAGATGTAGGTATTGTTCCAATTCAACAGGCTTATTTACTCATATTGCTTTGTGTGTGTCTTTGAGAATATTTCTTTCATGTAAATTCTAAATGCTTCAGTTTATAAGAAAATATTTATTCTTGATCTCAGTATTGGAACATGCTATAGTAATTTGGCATAATCCCAACCTGGAATGTTGTTTCTATGCTAAATGGTAGGCTAAGGCTGATAAAAAAAATAATGGCAGAAACATTAGACCAGATGGTATGGGCATGAAATATTAGAGTTATCTTCAAGTGTTACGGAACACCCTGCACAACTTAAAAGAAATGCAACACCCTTGCTGTGTCCCCTGTTATCTGCTTTATATATTGCAGACTTTTTTTCAAATTTGCAATCGTACACCATGGGCCATGAACTCAAATGTGTACTACATTTCTCAACATTTAAACAGGGGTGTTCTCCAGAAGAAAATAAAGTGTCTTCTAAGAATCACAGTGTGTCCACATGACGCGCCCTCCAAAGCTGGTTTTCTGTTCCCACAATATGTCATTCATTTCAATCAGAGCATCAGCGTTGTTGCTTTCTTGTCCTTTTTGATTCAAGGTGGGTGTGGCAATGTGCCCCGCCTCTGTGTGCAATTGTGTGTTGCGTGCGTATGTTAATGTTGGTGTATAGATTGGTACACGGGATATAAACGGGTCTGTGTTTCACGTGTGTTTAAAAAGTGTAGATTTATATTTAGGCACGAGGAGAGCACAAATCACTTCACGTGCTGGTTAAATGTAATATGTGAGCACGGGGTTGCACAGAATTAATTCACGTGCTGGGATTCAAGTGAATAATTAATTAGTAATTGAATCCCAGCACAATAGTATATATAGACGCACATTTCTTGCAGTCGGGGTTGGGTGTTCGGAAGAGGAGAACGGGTGAGAGAGAGAGGAGAAACTAGAAAGTAAAATCGTAAACGTAAAGTGTTTGTTCTCACCGTGTCTGTTTGTCTGTCCGTGCACCGTTTGTTTAGTGTTAGTCGTTTTGTATGTCTGTTTATTTTGGCGCAAGTGCCGTGTCCTGTTTTGTGCTGTTTTCAACCCTTTTATTTGTTAATAAACGCTGAGTGCAGCCATTGCACTCAGCTCATCACAACCACTGTCTGTGTTTTGAGTTCCTTTCTGGTCTGACGCAACCCACTCTGGCCGTCTTTGTGACAGTGGGCCATTAAGGACAGTGTAAAAAAAGAAGTCAAGATCAGGTTTTCTTGAAGTAAGTTCTATTCAATATGTTGGCAACCATATTGAATAGAACTTACTTAGCAACAGGGAGATTCAGAATTGCGCAACACTGAAAAGATACAGTATATTGCATAATACACTTGTTTTTATTTCTTAATTGTCTCTGGTGATTTTACTGATAATACATGAGGGTTTCTCATCCCATGCCAGCACCCCTTGGAAAAGAGATGTATTTCTCAAGAGTTCTTCAAATGGAGAAATAAAGTTAAAGCAGAAATCAAATGCTGCATACAACAACTAAATTCCCTTTACAGGATTAAAAAAAAAAAATCAGTCTGGGTGTAGAAAACCTGATTTGCTGCAAGCAAACTTGACTTCATTGTCTAATGAGTACATGCCCTTCCTGGAAGCAACTGCTGCACAATGTGTCTGTTGTTGCTTTTATCTGGCATTGTGGGATGAAATGCAAAAAGGCATTGAACCGTAATATCCATTTTTTTTAGAATGAGTGTTGCATGTAATGTATAATCATTTCCATATAACAGTAATGGCACCACTTAAAATGGGAAAGTAGATATTGCAATTGACCACAGCACAAATGAAAACCAGTGTTCATTTAATGTATTACTGCTGCCCAAATAATATCTGTAACCACTAAATAAATACCATTATGCCAGTAAGTGTTTCCAATCTAACAGTATTGTTTTGTTTAACACAGTTTTAAAGTGGCACTTGTTTTTTTTTTGTTTTTGTTTTTTTTTTTATAAATTTAGTCGTTGCCAATTATTTTTTTATTATTTTCTCCCAATTTGGAATGGCCAATTATTTATTACGGTCGGCTCACCGCTACCACCACTGCGCTGACTCGGGAGGGCGAAGACAAACACACGCTGTCCTCCGAAGCGCGTGCCGTCAAGCCGACCGCTTTTTTTTCACACTGCAGACTCACCATGCAGCCACCCAAGAGCTACAGTGTCGGAGGACAACGCAGCTCTCGGGCAGCTACAGGCAAGCCCGCAGGCGCCTGGCCAGACTACAGGGGTCGCTGGTGCGCGGTGAGCCGAGGACACCCTGACCGACCTAACCCTCCCTCCCCCCGGGCGACGCTCGGCCAATTGTGCGCCGCCCCTTGGGAGCTCCCGTCCTCGATCGGCAAAGGAATAGCCTGGATTCAAACTCGCGACTTGCAGGCTATAGAGCGCATCCTGCACTCACGTGGAGCGCCTTCACTGGATGCGCCACTCAGGAACCCCCTAAAGTGGCACTTGTTTTAACCCTTTAAGGTACAAGGGACATATGTGTCCCACAAATAAAATGATGCTAACTTTTTGCAATGAGGTGCATGAAACGGGTTAAAATTGGATCTGGTCAACCAAATGGTCAGTTTCCTCATGATACACGAGTCACTCTCAAATGTATTTTAAGAAGAAACTGTTTGAACAACCGCTCAATTCCTTGTGTACCTGAAGGGTTTAAATATAATTCAGCATTTTTTAAAAGGCACCTCAGCAATCTTTTTCTGGGGTTGGCTTCAAATTGATTAGGTCTATTCCAGTTATTGAAAAAAAGAGACACAGATTATACAAACAATGTATTCCTTACATTATTTATAAAATATGACTATTTTCACCTCAAATATGTCCATTGTTAATTTAAATGTGCCCTTTTAATTCTGTCAGGGCTTAACATTTTGTATTCTTTCTAGACACTCTACAAACACTTTGGGAGCGAAGTTGTACCCTCATAAAATTGACCACAGTCAGTTTCCATGGTAATTGTCCACTTTTCCCACAGTTATGTTTCTTAATATGCTTTACTATGCTTTCAGTATGCTTTATCAAAATGTGCTATGCTTTTACTACGGTATTTTTTTTAAAAGAGTAACTTAATGTAAATTACGCAAAGCTATTCTCAGTCATGAGAGTGGCCGGCAGAAAAGAAAAAAAAAACCTGTCTTGCACGTGGCAATTAAACATGTTCCATACCTTTTGATAGTGTCTCTTTTACATCTAATCTTAAAACACTACTTGTATCACACTAACCAATTAAAAAAATATATTTACACAAGCACTTTTGCATGGCCCAATGTATAATTTGCTCCTCAAAATACAGTCAATCAAGCCCCTCAAAAACATTCAGATATATTGTAACTAGGGATGTGCCTGAGTATGAGTACAAACGAGTATTTGTAACAAGAATGGCCATTTTGCTATTACACGTTATTCGGATAAAAAATATATATGTAAAAAATTAATTGAATCAGCTCCTGGCTCCAATAGGGCAGTGGTAACTGTCAATCTAGAGATTGAGAGCCAATCCAGGTCAGGAATGTTCCGCTCAGAATGAAACTCTTTTTAGAGATATATTACTTTAACTTTGAAAAAGGGTTTTCCTAACAACTTCTCTAAAAGAATATAATTTACTAAAATATGTAAAACAATAAATCATTTTGAGTTGATATTGGGTAACTTGGCCTTTTTTAAGGCTAGTCCTTCAGTTTGTGCGTGTGCTCGGCCGTAATTGTATTTTTTTTTCAATGTAAAAAAAGAATGACTAGTGTACAATTTATTTAAAGGTGTTATTGTGTTGGATTTCAGACTTTTTTGGATTTTCTCTTTGTCTCGCAAGAACAGCCAATTTGTGTGTGTGTGTTTTTTTTCTTGTGCAGTGGTATCTTTAAATTTAGTCTTCTTGTCCTTGTTTTAGTTAAACCAATGTAATCTAATCCTTTTCAAGGAGACTTTTTTCATGAGAGGGTTATTGTTTTCCATTTCCCTTGATATTTCATTTAAGATCAGGTCAGGGCCGTAGTCAGCCATGAAAACTCACAAGGCACTTGCCCAAGCACCCCCACCCCTGTATGGTGTCACTGTAGTCTGCAATGACAGTAAAAGATTTTGAAGAGCGCAGAGGCTATACATATCAGCGGGACGTTTAATGTATGCATATAAGGAGGAGGAAATGCATTTTATTTTGCGGCAAAGCAACATGCAAAAGAGCCGAAATATTTATTAGTATGATTTTAACCAAGGCATTGCAAGTGTAAGATTTAATTTTGTACTAGTCGTACTGGTACAGGTATACAATTAATAACCTGTTTTTAATTTACTTTGCACACACAAGTCATTGTCTGTTGTATATGTGTATATGTTTTTTTTTCTTGTTGTGGGCTATCCCTTAAGGAAAAATAAATCTATAGCTTTATATACTATAGGATTTATATAGTGCTCTATATTATAGTATTTGTACAATACTATAATATGTTATTATGTAATGTTCTAGTATTATATAGTGTTTTTATATGATTCCATAGTCATTTATAATACACCCACTCCTCGTTATATCGCCCCTCGCTATACTGCGGATTCGGATATATCGTGGTCCTGGAGTTGGCTCCCCATTTTTACTGTCTAACTGCATATGCCTTAGCTGCAATATACATAGGCACTTAGAATTACTGTTTGTTTTATTTCGTACTGCACACCACAAACAACAATATACAAAACAATTAAAAACAAAGCATTCATATTATACTGTTGTCATATACACACGTATTGCACAATTACACAAAGCAAATTAAATATTACTTGCTGAAGCACTAGCAAAAGTCACAAGGCAGTGACATCAGCTCCCTAGCAACAAGTCTCCTATGTTGGGAATGGATTCTTTCAATGCAGCGGGTTTGTGCATTTGAGAAAGGAGAGGAAGAATCATGAAATGAATTGGAGGCTGAAGTTGATGAGAAGCAATTACCCTCCGCTGTACGAATTAAAACGATGTGCTGCTTTTTATATGAAAAAATGAGAAAAAGCAGGTTGCTTAGAGGATTTACACTGGACCCTGATGCCCCAGATAAAACGAGGGAGTGGTTGTACAGTATTTGTTATTAGCCTATTTGTTTTTCTATGGGTCTCTTGCTATATTGCGGCCCTCGATATATAGCTGATTTATATTGGACCCCAACACCCGAGACATATCGAGTGGGTGGTGTACTATTATAGAATCATATTGTACTTTTAGTGTTTTCTGTAACATTACTATAAGTACTAACAGTACTACACACTGCTGTAGAGGCTTGTAGTATTTTTACAGTTGCATGTTTTATAGTTATGTATTAATTTCTATACTTTATGGAGATTTAGGGTATGTTAGTACTCCTAACTTAAATGTACACTGCTGACCAAACACAAAATGTATTTGAGTAGTTTGCTAAAGGTATTTAAATCAATAAGCTATTTTAAAAAAATAATTGTAAATATGTTACTTAACTGCAAACAGAATCTATAATAATTTCTTATTAAGAATTGTATAAACTATCCTTCTAAAACTATGTGCATTACTGACTGATAGTTTAATAATTGGAGCCTGTTTGTATTATATATCAATTGTTTTAAAATAAATGTAGTTTTAATTTGAGATTATTAAATCACAAAGCCCAGAAATAGCTGTGTTAGCATTTTCAGATTTAAAACGAGATTGTTTAAAAGTACTGAGAAAGTTGTTCCCAATCCTGTAACTTGTTTGATTGTTGGATGCTTTATAACTGATTCGCTGGGGAGGAGTGTCCACTGAAAAAGCCTGGTTTGCTCAACTGAAATGTGAGGAGGAAAGACAGGTTCGGCTGAAATGGATTGGCACTACACAGTAAATAAAGAAATCCGGTTGCTCCCCACCGGAATTGAAATTCCTTTTTCTTTTTTTTTTTTTTAAAGAGAGCTTTCAGAAAGTTATCTGTGGGCCAGTCTAAAGAAAAGCTGAGGTGCAGAAACATCCAGGCAGCGAAGGTGTTTAAAGCAGGTAGCAGGTCCAGCGGTGATGAGGGTAGAGGTCAACGCCGTTGTCAGATAGAGAAGCAGTAGAACGGACAGTTTTCTTTGAAATTGATTTGCTTAGATTTTGAGTTGAAGGAGAAATGCAGTCATCATCCGAGAATTCAGATTCCAAAGAAAAAGTACTAAATTGATACCCTTAGATTACACAGTGAGTCAGAGTCTCCAGAACTGTGAAGCAATGCACAAAACACAAAAGCAAGACAGAGAATAAGGGTGTGACTTGGGGTTTAACCTGGGGGATTGACAGATATTTTGGTGGGACAGAATGAGGGAGGAGCCTTAGCTCCTACCCCCTGAACCACACTAATATATGTTACAATAATGCAAACCACCATTCCTGCTCATTTGGTATGGAATTTTGAAAAACCTGGGCACCGACATTCTGCAAAATCCTCCAGCTAACCAAAACAAAATCTCAAACTACAATTTGCCAGACTACCAGAATCTGCCAAAAAAAAAAAAAAAGGAAAATTCTCATCATTGTATTTTTGAGGATTGTAAAATAAGAGGCTTTACATTAGTGCAACATATAGTGCATAGTATGTTCGGTATAAGATTATGTAAGTAATGATGACGTCACTTCAGTTTACTGTAGGTGATAGACTAAGAACATATCAGGCTACAAGCATGTTTCTGGTAGATACCCTTCTGAATCCAGGATATTGACCTTAAATATAATAATTAGAGGCTTTCCAAGATTTTAGAAGCATAGCTACAAGCACATAGCTAACAGCTAAATGTGCCTATTAAGCTACTGTCTCAGTCTTGTAAATAATAGCAATTGAATCAATAGCCATGAAGACCTTTATGGGGATTGCAAACATGTTTCAAACAGAAACTCTGCAATTGCTCTTTGGCTTTCAGTCTGCTGAATTCAAATTATATCTGACTGTCAGCACTGGGAACAGAATGCCCACAACTGCTGCAAACTAGCATCAAGATTATGCACCAACCTATAGAAAAACGAAGGCAATTCTGCAGCCTTTTCTATACCTTAAAGGTATCCCTTGAAAGACATGAGTAAAACTGAATTACAAGCAATACAGTATATATATATACAGACGTGCTCAAATTTGTTGGTACCCCTCCACAAAAAACGAAGAATGCACAATTTTCTCTGAAATAACTTGAAACTGACAAAAGTAATTGGCATCCACCATTGTTTATTCCATATTTAATAGAAATCAGATTTTGCTTTTGATTTTTTATTC
Organism: Acipenser ruthenus; assembly: GCF_902713425.1. Taxonomy (NCBI): domain Eukaryota; kingdom Metazoa; phylum Chordata; class Actinopteri; order Acipenseriformes; family Acipenseridae; genus Acipenser; species Acipenser ruthenus. Next base: position 25,500,582 of record NC_081204.1, read on the forward strand.
AACATAATATTGTAAATAATAAAACAAATGAAAATGGCACGGACAAAAATGATGGGACCGCTAACCTAATATTTTGTTGCACAACCTTTAGAGGCAATCACTGCAATCAAACGTTTTCTGTAGCTCTCAATGAGACTTCTGCACCTGTTAACAGGTAGTTTGGCCCACTCTTCCTGAGCAAACTGCTCCACCTGTCTCAGGTTTGATGGTTGCCTTCTCCAGACTGCAAGTTTCAGCTCTTTCCATAGATGTTCGATAGGATTCAGATCAGGACTCATAGAAAGCCACTTCAGAATAGTCCAATGCTTTGTTCTTATCCATTCTTGGGTGCTTTTAGCTGTGTGTTTTGGGTCATTATCCTGTTGGAGGACCCATGACCTGCGACTGAGACAGAGCTTTCTGACACTGGGCAGTACGTTTCGCTCCAGAATGCCTTGATAGTCTTGAGATTTCATTGTGCCCTGCACAGATTCAAGGCACCCTGTGCCAGGCGCAGCAAAGCAGCCCCAAAACATAACCGAGCCTCCTCCATGTTTCACTGTAGGTATGGTGTTCTTTTCTTTGAAAGCTTCATTTTTTCATCTGTGAACATAGAGCTGATGTGACTTGCCAAAAAGCTCCAGTTTTGACTCATCTGTCCAAAGGACATTCTCCCAGAAGGATTGTGGCTTGTCAATATGCATTTTAGCAAATTCCAGTCTGGCTTTTTTATGTTTTTCTTTCAAAAGTGGAGTCCTCCTGGGTCTTCTTCCACGGAGCCCACTTTCGCTCACAAAGTGACGGATGGTGCGATCAGAAACTGACGTACCTTCACCTTGGAGTTCAGCTTGTATCTCTTTGGCAGTTATCCTTGGTTCTTTTTCTACCATTCGCACTATCCTTCAGTTCAATCTGGGGTCGATTTTCCTCTTGCGGCCATTCCCAGGGAGGTTGGCTACAGTTACATGGACCTTAAACTTCTTAATATTTGCAACTGTTGTCACAGGAACATCAAGTTGCTTGGAGATGGTCTTGTAGCCTTTACCTTTACCATGCTTGTCTATTATTTTCTTTCTGATCTCCTCAGACAACTCTCTCCTTTGCTTTCTCTGGCCCATGTTCAGTGTGGTGCACACAATGATACCAAACAGCACAGTGACTACTTTTCCCCATTTAAATAGGCTGAATGACTGATTACAAGATTGGAGACATGTGTATTTCTAATTAAAGAAACTAATTAGTTTGAAATATCACTATAATCCAATTATTTATTATCTTTTCTAAGGGGTACCAACAAATGTGTCCAGGCCATTTTAGAATATCTTTGTAGAATAAGCAATAATTCATCTATTTTCACAGCTTCTTTGCTTTATTCTATGACATACCAAAGGCATGCAAGTATACATGATAAAATAGCTTTTAATTTCATCACTTTTCAGGAGGAATGAAGCATTATTTCAATGAGCTGTACGGGTACCAACAAATTTGAGCACGTCTGTATATATATATATATATATATATATATATATATATATATATATATATATATATATATATATATATATATAGATGCCTGTGTTTTTTTTTTCCTTTTTTTATTTTTTCTTCAAGTTATTTTTTCACCATTACTCTTTGATATAATCTTTTTTGACATTTTCCTATTAACTCATTTAAGATTAACAGGGACCCCAATCTGCTCTGTGTCAATATATATTTAACATGTATCAAAACACAGTCTGAATTTTCCTGATCTGATCTGATGAGGTTGCTAATCTCACCTTGGGCAAAAATACATGTTTCACATCTTTACAACGGCCTGAGAGAATTCCAAGTTAACTTACGAAGTACAAGATGTTTTAACATCTATCTTTATCTCTTTTAAGCACAAATGACATTCTTTGGTATCATATTAATAATGTATGTAGGGTTTGAGTGGTCAGACTGATATGGTTTAAGTTATAATTTACTGTAATCTAGAAGAGCCTGTTGAAAGCAATTTCACCTGATGTCTGATTACAATCAGAAAGCAATGTCCCAATACATGACATAGACTCTAATTATTGATTACATGAAAACAGAACTAAAAGTAAATGATGACAAAAACCTGCGTCTACAAAAAACTTTTTAAACCTGAACATTAATGTAATTTAATATTATGAGGATCCTCTGAAGGTGTGCATATTGTTTATTAACACTATTAAGTTTAGGACAGTCCAGGCTTTTCAACTCAGAACCTAATGCATTCTGGTAAGCGTAGTCCTGCTTCTCTTAAAGGAAAGAATGGTACCTGAGACAGGTAAAACGTACCAGAATGCATTGTGTTATGAGTTGAAAAGCCTGAACTGGCCCGCTGAACACAGAGCCATATGGTCACCTTATGCATTGGATCCAGTTCAGATCATATTTGTTTTATTACATGCCCATTTTCTTGATTTTTTTAAAAATTTTATTTGGTATATTATTCAGGTGCAGGTTTTTATGTTTACAGTTTGCATGAAGGTGTTTATTAAATGTTTTGACTTGATATAGTAGGCTTTGCTGCCTCAGAGGCCGACCATGTGTTATAATACAGGTAACTACGGGTCTGAAACTACATTATATATAACACTTAAACATCAGTAATAATAGTTAAATTATGTACTACTGAAAACTGAGAATATGTGTAGATCGAAAGGTACCTGTTCCAATGCATATTTCTGACGGATGGTGATGGATTGTCACGATTATTTGTTTGGCATATGTTTGTATGTATTAAAACATTTTCTTATCTATGTATTAATTTAGTACATAACTATGTATAATGGACATGTTAGGGTTGTATTGAAGCATTTTTAAATAGTTTTTTTTTGTTTTCAGTCACATGACTGCAGATGTATAAAGGCTGGCTCAATTTGAGACTGGGGGATAGTTACTGTTGGTAGCTCCAGCTGAGGGTTTTGTTTTGTTTAAGGTTTTGATATTCCACCACTATCTGTGTTCTAAATTGAGGTTTGGTTCAACCCCAGTTAGACCATTATAGTGGTCTAAATTAAACACTGCTCCCATCATTCTAGACACTTGCACTAATTAATCTAAAACGGCACACCTTTCGATTTGTTTTAAGAACATTACAGGTTTTGTAATAACTGTTTTTATGTGTTTCAAAGTATTTTTTATATATATATCAATAAAATTATATCTTATTATTGAACCTGTAATTAATAGCCCAACTATTTTTAAAGAAATGTATGGATTTTTAAATAAGTTAAAAGTAAAAATAGCTGCCAAAGAACAATACTTACAAGTACATAGCAAGCTGCTAACAGGTGTTTCATATAAACTCCTGGTGCTTTTAAAAAAAAAAATCACACTGCTCTAAAAGAAACCCTTCCAGGTGCTGACCTCAACTGAATATGACATTCACAATTTAGGCAGGTATTTATTTGGTTAGTAAGCTGTCATATAATAAATCCCATCTTTTTTAATTAAACAGATGCTTTTAACAAAGAAATTAATGAATACATAATCATTTTAGAAGCCACGCTAATCTGCATTTTTAACGTGTTCAAGGAGTGGAACAATTACAATTTGATTGCTTTCAGAAAGTGGAATATCTCTGAGGTAAGCTTAGTGTCGGGCCAGTGCCAATTATTTTTTTTTAATTCAGCACAATTCATCAATCTTCCATGGTCACAGTTCCATTTTAACTTTTTTTTTCAGCTCAAGTAAACATACTGTATTAAAAGAAAGTATTCCATCCTGTTGAGAAGGGCCTCTCTCTTTAGTCTTTAGAACTTCTATTGAAATTCTAGAATTGGTTTGTTTTCTCCAGCTTCTTGACTAAATTATTTCCTTGATCCTAATTTAGCTTCACTAAGGTGGGAGGAATTATTGTAACAGTACTTTTGGCATACTTGGGATGTAATGTCTATTATTAGGACAACCTATCCACAACTGTTTTTTAATGTCTTAATTTTACCAGGACAAGATATTGATCTCAAGTTACAAACATTTAAAAAGTTAATATTCCAGTATAAAATAAAGTTACAAAATGATATGAAACTGAAAGAAAAGTGAGGAAGTAAAATTAATTGTAGCTGAAGAGGCAGCTGCATTACTGGATATTTATTATTTAATTGGCTAACTGGCAGAATACCATGTCGTGTTGAGGAATATCTCTGAAACAGAATTTGCTAATTTCTATCATGAACATTTCTTTCAAATTGGTTAGCATCCATTTCGATCTCTCCTGGAGGTCTCGCTTTAATTTAGCATGACGCACGGATCCCACTCTGCCACCATGTTTAAAGGGGGATTGTGGATATCCACTGACAAATACGAGAGACACAGGAATTGACTTTGCAGCGCCACATAAGCGCATTTATTTTTGCCATATTTACAGATCTTGCAGTTGTTTACAGGATGCTGCCTCTAGGGTGCCAGCAATCGTAGCACCTAATGTGGGGTAGCGCAGAGGAAACCATGTGACTGTACCAGCAATGGTACAGCTCACAGATGCGTATACACAAACTGGAGTGTACACAAAAGACAGACAAAAATGCTAAATAAGACACAGTGTGAAAACACAGCTACGAAAATATAGTTGCCAAAAGGTGGCTGAGCGCTGTTTCAACTGAAAAGGAAGGTCCCGCTCCAGGAACCTAACCTTACATACCCCCTGTATACTGTGGTGGGATTTAAAATCCCCTAACAATGCTACACTAAATTACTAAAACCAAGATCCCGGTTCCACGTGCTGTGGTCAGTGGTTTGGGTTTCTTGTTCTTTTGTTCCTTTGACCTCTGTCACAAAGACCAGTATGTTCTGGCTAATCTGTGTGGGGGTATGTTAGTGGCTCCTTTTTATAGCAAGACACTCCGCTGGAACATGGCCACCAGCCGGTCAAAGAACCACAGCCATCCAATACTGAGCTGCGACTCTTTGGAAACAAATCACAGGTGGAGCGTCTGGCTCTTTCCTGCATACACACACATGCATCAGAGAAGCCAATGTAATTAAATAGATTTATTAACACATATCTTGAAAACCTAGTGTATCTGTGGTTTTAAACAACATTGAAATCAAATAAAAGTTACTTGGCTATAAAATAAGATTTTAAAGATTGTATTTTTCAATATGTATCTTTTTAAATGAGGACATCCTCAACATTGGTGTAATTTCTCTGATTTTGCAAGCGTTCTGGCGGAGCAGGCCTCTTGATTCTTATCCCAGGGGTCTAAACTATAATGGGAAATGTCATGCCCCAGAAAGAGGAACAGCATTTTACTGTATGAAAAAAACAGCAGATTTTAAATAAAAAGTTTTGAAAAGATCATGATAATGCTTTTTAGATCCTTAACTATCTAGGTTTCAGTTATTAAATAAACCGAACCATGTCCATTTATGGTTGGCATTTAGTTCAATAGCTGTCCTGGATTTAGCCGAGTTCCAGCAAAGAAAAGACCTAATTGTGCATGCTACTCTTATTGGCATAATACAGTTTGTGCCAACAGGTGTGCAATCCTGTTAAAGAGGCCAAGCATCAAAGAAACTGCAGGCCCACATGATGTGATTGTTATTCAAATTACATTCAGTATGAATTAAAATCCCCGCAAATTCACTCTGCAGTTGGCCAGGCTGTCTCGCTGATCTCCAGTAAGTCACAAGACGTAATGCCACAGTTATATATGTAGGGGTTGGAATAAGGTATTTTATTTTGTTACACATTTTAGCTCCATAATACAACTTATTTGTACAATTTCCTTCCGACCATTCATAAACCTTCAAATCTGAGGTGTTTGCAGTGAGAGAACATAACTGGGCATTCTTAATTGGTGAGAAAATAAAAAAAACACATTGTGCCAGCAGGTGCCTTCACATCTCTGCTATCATGTCTCAATCCTGATCCAAATGCCCCTTTACTTTTCATGCTGAATGCAGCAGTGTGGAGTAGTGGTTAGGGCTCTGGACTCTTGACCGGAGGGTTGTGGGTTCAATCCCCAGTGGGGGACACTGCTGTTGTACCCTTGAGCAAGGTACTTTACCTAGATTGCTCCAGTAAAAACCCAACTGTAAAAATGGGTAATTGTATGTAAAATAATGTGATATCTGTATAATGTGAAATAATGTGATATCTTGTAACAATTGTAAGTCGCCCTGGATAAGGGTGTCTGCTAAGAAATAAATAATAATAATATATGGTAGTTTTTGAGACCCCCCAAAATCATTTCACTTGCAACCCCATTATAACAAACAGGATTATAACTTAAATGCCATGCTTATTTGTGTTAGGAATAGTCCTTTCCCAAACACCCTGTGGAGATTTTAAAGGGATGTTTAAACATTCATAGGTTTTTTCTTTGTTTTCTCTCAATTTCAATATTCTTTTTATTTGAAAGGATGCGACAACAGCTTTGCCTTTAAGACATGCTTATTATACCTTCAAATAAGAAGAGGATTTGGGTAACCTTGAATTTTGTAAACAGTTTGCTCAGTTGTATCTATTTCCAAAAGGTCCAACTCACTTTTGAAGAGTTATTTCTCTGCTGACAAAAATAATATTTTTTTAAGCCTATCATGTATGAAACATGCAAGTTCAGCTACACCTTTTAAACAGTGTTTTAACTCATCGGTACGGATCCCAGAATGCAAGACGGGGTTTCTCAAACTTTTACTCACTAGGTAATGCTCTGAGGAAGACACTGGCAGCTTCGAAACGTCAGCACTGATGTACAGACATTAACATCGGTCTCTTTTTTATTGGGACTAATTAATTAAATATACATTGCAAGGTTACCATGTGTGCTCTCATAATTTTTTGCTTTCCCGGGGAGTCCATTCAGCAAAGTCACTGAGGGTAAGCAGTCTGTTTTGATCTGTTATCCTGCTGTGATTGAGCACCTGTGACTGTTTGAAGTTTACCTGCTGAGGCACGGCGGCACGCTTGTGTGTGTGTGTGTGTGTGTATATATATATATATATATATATATATATATATATATATATATACATATATATATATATATATATATATATATATATATATATATATATATTTCAGTTAAGAAAAGGTTTAATGCAAAAGTTTGTTTTAACGTTGTCTTTATTATGCCGGCCAAAGACCTGTGCTTATATTTTCTACATTTTCTTTAAATTCTCAAATTAATAAATTGAAACACGGATAGTAAAAAGAGACCCGGGTAGCATCGGGTAATTTAAAACCCGGGTTTTCTGGTACTTGTTCCGACCTCTAATTATATATATATATATATATATATATATATATATATATATATATATATATATATATATATAAAGGGCGGTGCAGTGGTTAGCGCTGGGTTCGATTCCGGCCTCAGGGGTCTGTCTGTGTGGAGTTTGCATGTTCTCCCTGTGTTTGCGTGGGTTTCCTCTGGGTACTCCGGTTTCCTCCCACAGTCCAAAGACGTGCTGGCTAGGTGGATTGGCTTCTCTGAATTGTCCCTTAGTTGCCCTGCGATGGACTGGCTTCCCATCCAGGGTGTAGTCCCGCCTTGCGCCCTGTGTCTGCCGTGTTAGGCTCTGGCTCACCGCAACCCTCTATAGGATTAAGCGGTTACAGATAATGGATATATATATATAGAGAGAGAGAGAGAAGGTTTTTAAAAAATGTACACAAAAGTTTTAAAAGATTAAAACATCTTTTATTTTCAGGATGTTTCGGGAAAAAGCCCTTCTTCAGCTGTTTAAAAAGAAAAGTAAAACACAGTGCAGTAAAGTTGTTGTTATTCAAGAATTGTAATTATACAAACAAATTTGTTGGAAGGTGGACTGGGATACAATGCTATTAACATGGCTTGATACGCTTTCCTCTGTAATTTTAGTACAAGGAAATAAATCAGTCAGGGTAAATCCTTTAATAGTCCGGTTTATGAAAGGTGTTTTCCAAAATAGACCAACAAAGTCTAGATATGCTTATATTTGGGATGTTAGTTTGGTTTAGACTTGCTTAAATTACATAGCTGTTAACAGGTTATCCTTAAAAGAACTAACTCTTAATCTGGTTTTGTTGTTAGCACTAGTCTTTACAAATGTTAGACTTGAACATGATGACTAGATTTGAGGGAAAGAATGTTTTTTTTTTAAGTTAGGAAGGTTAAAACCGAGCTGACCTTCAATTAAGAGGTTCTTTATTGAACTAGAGACATACTGTACTTGTGTTATTAAAACTTTAGATGAGTACATTACCAAAACATCAGAGAGGCGATGAATCATGTTTGTTGATTAGTTATGCAAACCCACATCGATCTGCAAGTAGCAGTACAATAAGAACATGGATTAGAAATGTAATGAGAAAATTGGAATAGATATCTCTGTATTTAAAGTACAGGAGCTTCAACTGGGTCATCTGCTAAGTTGGCATTTATGCCAGTTCAGCAGATATTTGAAACAGCGGGCTGGTCATCTGCTCATACATTTGCAAAGCATTATAACCCCCAGGTGAAAGTAGAAGATTGGTCCTATGCTGAAGTGGTTCTGGCCAGACATTAATACTGTGTTTTCAATATTTTATGAATTATAATGTATTAGATGAATTACACTTGTTAATTTTACTTGGCTATTCATTGTGTTACTCAGGTCTCTTTAAAATATCATGGGATCCCTCAGTGAGACGACAACGTAGAACTGAGGATTAAACGAAACTTAACTGAATCAATGTTTGATGAGCAATCTACCAAGTCATCTATTCACTGAGGGATCTCATGTCCAACCCACCCATGTATATACTACAGCATATCTAAGTTACTTAATTGCAACTGCTGTCTTCATCGGCACAGGTAAATCTTATTTAATCCTCAATTATCAGAAAAGTGCTGGTTTGCGTTCCTTATTCATGTGTCTGGTGTCATTTACAGACTCCGAGAGCAGAATAAACTACAGTGTACAATGATCAGAATCCTGTATTCATATACCCAAGTACTGAAAACAAGGTTAAATATTTCAAGTCATTTTACAGCTTTCACACTGCTGTCTCAAACCCATTCGCTGTGCAATGTCCCTAGAAATTGTAATAAGCAATAAGCAATTGAATTTGTATTGGAGACATGCTAAAAGATTTACAGACCCTCAGCTGATTGCTACTCAGTGCATACAAAACACAGACTACTGGAGCCAATGTGGGAAGTGAAATATATAATTTATACCTTTAGCGTTCTGAAGTGCTTGACCCCCTCACAGACATATACACACAAAAAACTTTTGTTTGCATTCAACACTAAGGTTGAACAAGTCCCCTGATAAAACTGACTTTGCAGGAGCCTGGTAAGAGGCATAACAGGAGTATTTCTATGTTTTGTGCTAATGGTACAGAGGATGATGTGTTAACATGTTCTATCATCATACAATCATACACCAAGGAAATAAACTGTGTAGTTACCGACTTTAAACCCTTTTTTAAACAGGATTCAACATATTTTGTACGTAAATATCAGTTTCAGTGAGCACAATAGTAAAACAAAAACTTTCTACACAGATCCTTTGGTAAGTATTTTCCCATTTTCAGAATCTTTTTTCTGCCTTTTTACTACTTTAAATAGAGGATCATAAGTGTCATGTACCCTGTGTATAAACTCTAAAGGACAATCTCACGATGTCACTATACTACCGTAGCAAAAACATCATAGTACATTTAACTATACCGATATAGAAAACTATTTCAGTGCACCTTCTATAAACACTCAAACAAATCGCTTGTGTTTAAAGAAAAAAAATTGTATTGATATTATCCTTTCATAAATCAAACTTTGCACTAACATAAAAACCAGACCCATTAATACCATAGTGATATTGTCCATGTTCTTTTTTTTCTCAAAATAATAACCATAGAATATACATAAGTTTCTATTAACCTAACTGAAGTACCTGTACCTTATTTGAATGAACATTTGTACCATTAGAGAAGTAGTCATTTGAAAAATGCCCTTGTTAAAAAGAGAAGTATCAGACTGCGCCTGAGCTATAAGCTATCCCGGAACAGAAGAAATGCCTCATTCAGTCTCACTGTCTGTCACTTTAATGAGCTCTTAAAAAATAAGAAAAATGGAGAGGAAGCTGTCAGTTATAATGGCTCGCTGTGAGTAACCAAAATGTAAGGGCAAACCATGTAAAATAACCTTGACATTTCTGTAATGTATTTTGCATGCAATCCCATATCCACACAAAGGAGGAATCTCTAATGGTACAGCAAAGGCTACGATGTTGTTAATTACCATTGCATTTAACGTATTAAACTTGGAAGCTAGAGTAACACAAATGTTTCTGAGTTTAAATGATTTCCCCTTTTAATCAGTTAATTACTATATTAACTTTTGGAAGCTTAATAAAGCATTATATCTTGTTCTCTAATGATGAACTTCTGTGAGAAAAATAGTTTGTTCTTAAAACAGCTAAAAATACATCAGCAGAGGCCTGGTTTACAGCCTTCCCAGTTCAGTGTAACTCCTGCTGGACTCTAATTGTAATCATCTACACAGAGGTGGATCTTGTTACAGCACCCCTTATATTGAAAAAAATATAATTCACTGAATGTAATATGTGTTGTTCATAAGTAGGTGAATAGATCACCCTTGGGGGAAAAAAACAGCCGAATTAATAGTTAACCCTCAGAGGCCATGATCTGGTACTGAAATGTACCAACAAGTATCTAGTGGAGCTTTGATTTATTGACCTAACAGATTAAATAAAATAATATATTACGACAAATACAAAAAAAAACTCTGCATTGCTCCACTGTGTTTTTGTAATAACTATTTTTAAATTAAATATGCTTAGATTTAATGTATTTATAAAACTTTTAAGATAGCTACGTAATTCCAGAAAGTGATTGGGCTTGTGGCTGTATCAATGTTTCAGCCTTCTTTCAGTCTATGAATTTTTTTATAAAGTAAAGTTAATACACTCCAATTATATTTTCTAATTTTGATTTGGTGGCTACCTTTTAGCAGTAAAATGGAATGTCAGTCTCAATTTGTGGCGGGGGGGTGGAAGCATTACAGCACATTTCCATGTACTACTTAACACTATACTGCAGCTCTCAGAGATTGTAATGACTGAGTTATATCCAGTACACAACTCTTTTATGATAAAATGAGGCTGCTAATAATGGTCTAGTTGCTGTGTTTCACTGTGATTGTTACATGTGCTGTCTGCTGTCGAAGCTGTACTTTTGTTGACATTCACAGATTGACTTGGTTACTCCCCCCTATATTTGTTTAGATGGTTTATCTTTGTATTGTAAGGGTTTCTGTCAAGCCTAAAATGCATGAAGTGACTGATAAATATGTGTAAACTTTTCAATTTTTAATTTGTATCACATGATGTTTAGAATAAAATATATTTAGGTCCGTTTAAGCAGCAAAACGTACTTCAGTTATAACGAACCCAACTACGGGCCTAAAAAAGGTTATTTTTTGCTATGACAGCCCGACCGAGGTTATACTGAGGTACGACGGGCCCACCTTCATATTGAAGTTAGCACAAATAACATTGTATAAAAAGTGAGTCTAAACAACAATGAATATATTAGTTATAATAATTGTGATCAGTTGCTCTTTAAAGCTGCAGTGTCCTGCAGTCTTATTCAGTTTTACACTTGAGATTAGAATGGGGAAGTTTCAGACTTTAGCATATTTGTGTCAGCGAAATGTAACATCGTGTTATTATTTGTACCATTTACTTGGCTGAAACTAACACCTATTTCAAATTTGTGATAACTTTATTCTCAATCTGATTTCAGTTCTAGTAAAATTTTATTTAATCTAGATGATATAAATGCAAATGATCTCTGCACAAGTTCATCAATTCACATGCATCTGCATAATGTGGAACTCAATTTTTTGTTCTAGCATAAAGCAAACCAATGTCTGGATGTGTCACAGTCAAAGTGTTGTTAGAGTATTTACATGTAGACATATATTCTCTTGCCTAACCACCAATACATATGGAAATGTGGGTTATCCTTATACAGGGCATGTTTACACTGTCACTAATCAATAATCTTATCGATGGCTTCAGCTGTAAACAATAACACAAAAAGAAATCAAGACCCAAACGCCTACAGCGAAAACTGCGAATCATTGTGAATCATTTCCAACTTTCTATTACTTCCTATTAGGAATAATGTGATCCATGTTCAGCCATAAATCCTCAATCAGAAGTCTGTCGGAAGTTCTGGTTTGACCATAGTGAATGAGCAAAATACTACATTTTTGTTAAAACTTATGGCTTTGTAAACACTTTCTCACTCCTCTCGAATCTTTCTGGTTACCCAAATAAATGTCCTCATTACACTATGTATACTTGCTGGGGGGCTATAATGATTCACCAATCACATACATACATACATACAGTACATATCTCACTAGATATGCGATTTAAATAAGGTTTTCATCGCAACTCCATATAACTTTTGTATTTAAAACTTGGGGAAAAATAAAAGGTTTTTTTTTTTTTCTTTTTTAACAGCTCTAATCAAACTGTCTCTTCAGACTTCCAAGATAAATGATTCTGTACTGTAAATAAAATGCTGCAGAAGTTTAAATGATTTAAACCTATTAAAAGTAAATCACAGCTTAAGGCCCCACTGACTTAAATATAAGTGTGTGATCCTGCATAATTTTCACCCAGGGACAATTTATAATCTGACAAGCAGTAATGAATGTTTGTAGACTTATTACCCTGAAAGATAAACTTTAATCAGGTCCTGTTGCCAGTTCTGTGTTTCAGCATGCCATTGTAGAGACTACATTGACAGCAGCATATGGAAAGCAAATAACAAATGTGAGGCCGTTTCAGATTTGTCCTTTGTGCCATTATAATTAGAATCCATGCTTTTTGGATTGTGTCATGTCAGAAAAAATAGAGTGGTAAAGTTCAAGACTATCTGTTGTACTGGGATATGATATCTAATACCAGAAAAAATATTAATTGCTTTCACTAGCTTCACATAAACTTGTGAGTTGCACAGTACTCACCTCTGATACTGTATGTCAAAGACTAAAGTAGCCCTTCATCTCCAAATCAGTAATTGTGGCAAGGATGGCTTGAGTGGCGTGGGTGGTGACATCAGCTTCCAGGAAGCAACACATAAACCATTGTATCAATTAATAATACAAACACGTAGATAAAACACAAAGGGCACATTGGCTGAAACAAAACAAACACAAACAATACTACACGTGGGTAAAATGAGTACCTTTCAACCTTGTAGTCATGGTAGCATTCGCTCTCTCTTTTTCTATATTTACGTATTTGTCCTAAGCTCTCCATTTAATGACCGTGGAGTGGGTCCTTTTATATACTGCGGTTGAAGCCTTAATTTCCTATTAATCAAATAATTACCATATTAAGGCTCCAACCACATTCCCACAAGGTTTATAAGGATGGGGATTTAACCCCATCCACCCAACTACACATTATACGGCTGGCTTTTTCGCCAGTCTCAAATAATAAATAATAATGACGGACGGTTCCCGTCCACCCGCATACAAACATCTATAATAATAATAATGATAATACAAATGACAATAATAATCATACATAAATAAATAAATAAATAAATATACACAAGGGGTGGACACCCTGTCACAGTAATATATGTTGATGACAGATAATAATGAAACATGAAAAATTCCTTGATGGATGGGGATGCACATACTGAGACCATTAACAATAGTATTTGTTTTCCTGGACAATGTTCACTGTTATTCTTACAACAAAATTAATGATGAACTTCCAGGTGTCACTCTTCTTCATCAGGAAGAGCTTCATGCTTGTTTCTTAATTCTGATGGAAAAAGTCGTAGGACTAATTTTAGTTCTTATAAGGCTAAAAAAAAAAAAGCAATGTCCAAATAGGGATTGAAAAAGTCTTTAAGAAACAACTTCTGGCACAAACCCATGGGTTATCTTTTTAATGCTCTGGAACACTAACAGAATTGTTTTCCATCATAAAAAGGGTAAACCCATTAATCAAACTAGAGACCTATCATAGCTCAAAGTTTAACAAAAACTAAAAACAGAATTTGTATGGCTTGCATCTGATGTCACAGCCTTAGAATCCTCCACTGCATTTGCTCCTATTATCAAGCAGGTAAAAACAAAATAGATTTCTGGGCTGTGTTATAATCTGCAATGAAAAAATAAACAGCCATGATTCATGGTCTTAGCAATGGCCCACAAGGGAGGGTTAAAACAGGAAACTTGTTGCAAAACCCTTTTGTCAAATGAAATTGATTTAAAGTCAAGGAGAATTTGTGGGGACACCTCAATCCCAATTCATGATACCTATCCCCGCTACCCTCAACTAATTTGTATTGCAACATTGAGTTTCTACAAGCATAAAACATCCCGACAATGAAGGAGCAAAAAAGAGGAAACCACATGCCACAGCAATGGTTTTTGCTGCAAATCATTCTGTTGGCATTGCCCTGATGATATTAAAATCAAGGCAGTGAATCCATTCACCAGATGCAATGTGAAAACATTTACCTTTCTTTTTAAATTAATCTACTTAAACCCATATTGGGGAAAGCACCCTTTCAGTTACAGTCATGAGCAGCCATGCCAATTAATCAGATTTAAAGTGTTACAGAACAAGTAACGTATTATTTTACCTTTGCTGTATCCTGTGTTGTCTGTATTACGTTATATTTTTTTAACTAAACTGCGTTATACGCTAACTCTTCTGTAAATCATACGTCACGTCGGTTAAGACATTTTAATGGAAACATTTCACTCTTGCATTAATTGTATCTGGTTTCTGTTTGTCAAGTTTTCAGCGTTCGAAAGAAAATAGATTCTGAGCATTCTAGTTTGTGGGCATATTCTAATATGTTTATAATTGGTGACTAATCCAACAAAATTATTTATGTATTATGCTGTGTATTGTACCATCACAGTAGATTTCTGCATTATACAGTTCAGAAAACAATGAAAGGATCGTTTTGCAGATAGCAAAGGCCCAGAGTAACAATTAGGGAAGTTACATTATTTAGTCTTTTATTCCTAAAAGGAATTTTAGGGAGTATCAAACAGCATTTGCTTCACAGTTCGTATAAACTTGTAGATCACGTAACTGTGTGTCATGCATCAGCCCTTTGGGTAATGAAGTCCATCAATAGTTCAAGTAATTAATTTAAACTCTTCTCATCCATACAGCCACCACTACATACCTGATAAGGGTTTACAGGATTGTTAGCTGCTCACTGTAATCTGTGATAACAAGAACTAAATAGGAGGCTTGCATGTGTTTAATGCTTTTGTATTTTGTGGATTGCATACTATTACACATATGCTTTTAATACTTTTCAAATATGTAATAACTCTAAATAACATCTTATCGGGCGTTGTTTTTTTTTTATTTCAATAAAATGTGCCTGTCATGGAATCTTTCTTAAGCATTTGAATATGTGTTTTATTAATGAACATGTCTACACTTCTACAATCAAATTATTAAAAAAAGGAATTTGGTAAATGTGATTAACTTTTCATCTACTTTAAGCTTTTAATCCACATTGAGTTCTTCCCACTTGTTTTAACAGCATTACCTATATGAATTGTAAATCAAACCATAACTTCTTTAATTAATGTCTTGACATCTTGAGGACACTGAACTTCATTGTCGTTTAACCAGCAAATAACAGAATAATCCAATTTTCCTTCGTTGCTCCCAGATTATCCTTGCGCAGAATACAGGTTCAGCATCCTATGTTTCAAATAAGAGATTAACAATTGACCATGGTTGTCGGGCTGCGGGTCATGCTTGTTATTGGCTTCAGGGAGAGATTAAAGGAAAAGCTGCAACATAGCTGACAGTTTGGTTATCACGTCTGGAGTAAATGAAAAGCATGGCCTGAATCCATCAGGGGAGATTAGGGAAATGTGAGCAAATTACTGATGTCCTTTTACACATGTAAATTTCACTCTGTTGGAGAATTAAAGGATCAAGCCTGTGGCAGACTGAACTCTGTAACTATTGTACCCAGAATAACTGTTACTGCTGTGCAAAAGCGAAGAAATAAAATGTTAATTCGCCATTAAACATAAGTCATACCATAATTAAGAGGCAACAGTAGTTATGCTCATGTGAAATATGAAAAAGTCCTATCCAGTCCTTTGGAAAGGTATCTCTCTGTCATGTTTTTTACGGTGCTTAGACAATTGTGATTTGATTAAGAGCTGTATTGTCCTCAATAATGGAAACATAAAAATAAGTCTCACCTTTTTCTCATGCTATTGTGGTAGTACCTTTCAGGTAATTTGGATTTCCATGTAGTTTTCTTTTAGCTAGAGAAATTCTACTTACAAATGCAAATCACCTTATTAATATTAAAATTTGGGAGGGTATATTTAGATATTTCTGCCTGCAGTCCCATTTGGCCTTGCGTAATGGCTGATATCATGCAGCATTTTTAAACTGTGTTTCCAGTAAGTGTTTAGTTTGTGTTGAAGAACCGCAAGGGCAGCCTGCCTTATTTGGCCATCAAAAAAAATATTATAAAAAAACAAAGGAAACAAAACAAAGCATGGGAGCTGCAGCATGCTGTCAGATCAGGACTTCACTAACATTGAGCATGGGAGCTGCAGCATGCTGTCAGATCAGGACTTCACTAACATTGAGCATGGGAGCTGCAGCATGCTGTCAGATCAGGACTTCACTAACACTGAGCATGGGAGCTGCAGCATGCTGTCAGATCAGGAGTTACTAACACTGAGCATGGGAGCTGCAGCATGCTGTTCCATATTACAACTGGACACAATTAATGTGTGGTCACCAGTTCCACACACAACACTTAACTATTACAAATATAAACATGCTGAGTTAATTCCAGTCATCAGTTGCATAGAGTAACCACTCGGCAGAATGAGGCAACAAACAAGTGAGTCCAGACAACACACTTGCTTGTATTGGGATAGCTCTCACTTCTACAACAGCAGTCCTGCTTGTAATGGGGTAGCTCTTGCTTCTACAACAGCAGTTTAAGATTGCACATAGTTACTGGTACACCTGGTGATCCCTGCTGGAAACACTGGTACTTGAGATGAAAAGGTTGAAAACCACTGACATACTGTATATAATATATACAGGTTTTCCTACAGAACTGTAACTTCAACAATTATGGTAGATTCCACTGCAATTACAATAAACATCAGCCTCCTCCTGTCTGGGTAAAGAAAACACAGTGCTTTCTTAAATTTCATCACCACAAACAGACTCGCTGCATGCTTCAATAGGAGTTTAAAACAAATAAGCTGTTGGGGATTTGTGTTGAAGGTTATAGAAACTTAAAGTTGAGCTCACAAACAGATTGTGAATTGAAGTAGACACATGACTAATCTGGCATCTGTCTCCAACTTCATTTTTATACAGTTTTAAGCCAGTGGAAAAATATGTAACCATCCCAATTCAGTCATTGCATAATGATATATTGTAGAGAATCCCCACTATTGAATAACCCTTTTGAACGCTCTAAACAACTTGGTATACAACATCTCAGTAACATGTTAGAAACATATGTAACAATCCTTAAGTTACTGAATTTTCTGATAAGTCATGCGGATTTTATGATCTGCCAACATTTGATTCTTCACATACCCTGTATGTATTTGGAGATATTGAACTGATAGTGTTAACAGTGTCCTTAAGGTGGTTTTATGATACTCCACCGCTTGTCAAGGATTTTAAATGCATCTCTAAATAGTCTTTAATGGGCATCTGGCAAGTGTTTTAACTGTGAGTTATGCAACCTTAAACAGATGACAGAGTACAGCTAACATAAGGTATACAATTCGGATAGCTCTAATTTTGCTGTGGTGGGTATATGTTACTGACATACTTGCTTAAAATGGTAAAGCAAATACATTGCTGACAGAAAAATACTCTGTATTTCATTTCTATTAAATAATGAGACTTATACAGATCATGATATCATATTTAAAAGAAATTCTAATAAAATGAAATCACAAATGTTTTGCCTGTAAGTCTTTCTTAATTTTTTCTAAAAGCAGTCCCTGAATTTTATAAAGTTTCTGTTAGCATTTCTAAATATACTACTATTGACCTACAATGTATAGTGTTTTCTAGCGATGGGTACTGTAGTAATATGAGTATTGTTTTTTTCTTTACGATCATTTTTTATAGTTGTACTGTTTTTTGCTCCTTTGTGTTAAAATATTATTTAAATATTAATTGTGTTAATAAGATTATTCTTCATAGTGGCGCTTATGTCTCGCTGTGCAAAGCACTAACACTTTGTAAATGGCATTTCCTGTAGAGTTTTCAAAAATATGTATATCCTTTTAAATGAATGACTATAACTAGTGACTGTTGACAATTAACTTTTCATATTCAGTGTCATTTGCATCCAGTAGCTCATGACTCATTTTGTGAGAATATCCTGTTTTGAATAGTATTGATCCACAAACTGGGTGTCCTTTGTGTGTAGTTTGTACATGCAAATGTCGTTTTATTTTAGAATATACCCCTGTGTGATGCACTGTGGTCCAAATTATTATTATTTATTATTATTATTTATTACTTAGCAGACACCCTTATCCAGGGCGACTTACAATTGTTACACGATATCACATTATACATTATTTCACATTATTTTTACATACAATTACCCATTTATACAGTTGGGTTTTTACTGGAGCAATCTAGGTAAAGTACCTTGCTCAAGGGTACAACACCAGTGTCCCCCACTGGGGATTGAACCCACAACCCTCTGGTCAAGAGTCCAGAGCCCTAACCACTACTCCACACTGCTGCCCATGCTAATGACGCGTGTAGTAAAAAGCTTTAAAATGTATCCCTGTGTTTTCAAACTTTGTAATCTAATTAATTGGCTGAATTGCTCAAAATGTATTTTTTGTTAAAACTTTCAGTTTAGTTATTGCTTTTACAAAGCTGTCAACCCTGCATGTTTTCTTATAATGAGATTTTATTCTTCCTGATGTTTGTACAAAAGGAATGTAACAAAGGCTATATTTAATAAAAAGGAACTATGTTAGAACTTGCATGTTTGCTTTAATTGAGAATGTATAAATATCTGAACACCAAAGAAAAAAATTATATTCTGTCATCCTACAGTGACAAAAACACAACTGACTTTTGAGTGTGTTTATGATCATTTGCTTTGACTCAGAGTAAGATCCGGAGGCTGATTTAAACAGCAAGCGATGATGGAAAAGAAACAATGCCTTGAGCTTGTTCCCTGCTGACTTTGCTCTTTTATGTTTCCAAATGATAACGATCCATAGAATATATATATATATATATATATATATATATATATATATATATATATATATATATATATATACCAGTGTAAAAATGATCTTTAAGTTCTTATCTCAAAATGATTACATTTACTTTGACTGGTAACTCTTTAGGGGGATATGGCTGACTGACTGGAAAGGATGGCTAAGACCATAGGTCATTGTCTTTATTCACATTGGTCGTGCCAAAATGAGTTAGAGTTCACTGTTTAACCAATGGAATTATCAACAATCATCAGGACAATATAAAACAGCTGCTACTTAATACACTTGCAATTCTTTCAAGGTTATTATAGCTTTAGACGTCCTATTTTGTTATAGACGTCACAAGAAAAGCATTTATTTTTAACAGCACAAGAAATCTTAATTTCTAAAGATAAAGAAAAATAAGTCGTCTTACAAGATTAAATAAGAATGCTTTGCTTTTCAAAAGTAAAATATATATATCAGGCTAAAGCTTTTATTTAGACACACAAAATGGTTTTTCTAACGAGACAAAGAAATACAAGAAAAAGATCCCCAGAAACAACTTTAAATAAATTATACACTAGAGTTAAAAAAGTCTAACATCCCCAAGTTACCCAATATCATCTAAAACGGGGGGGGGGGGGCTATGATAATAACAGTCAATACCATTGGTTTAAGAGTAAGGAATTGCTTTGGTCATCGAAGGGAGTGCTGACATGAATGGGGGCTTTAGTGTGTAGTGGTGCATAACTACTGACACCCTCTATTAATTTCATAGTTATTCCCCTAAGCACTATGTAATATATGTTGATTTGACACTGGGGTGTTGAAACTGAAATGGATCTGTTAAGAAGAACAGCAAAAGATATCCTCCAGCTTGTGTGTGCTATGATAAGTCATCTAGAAGTTGTTATAAATCAAGGTCTTATTAAATGTGTATAAAGATGTACTAAATGGGTGTCTGTACTTATGATCATGGATTCTTTACTAAAAATATTTGATTGTCAAGCGTTTAGTAAATTATTATACAATCAGACTATATCCAGGAATTCTCAGACTTTTTTAAACATTTGTATTCAATCAAATGCAGGTATACGTGTGTGTGTGTGTGTGTGTGTGTATATATATATATATATATATATATATATATATATATATATATATATATATATATGAAGGCATACAAACATATTGTATTAAATGTTTCATCATTTACTAAGTTCATATGTAGAGTACAGTATGTTTCCTCATTGCTGTAGCAGTGAATGTTACAGTCACTTCCATGGAATATATATATATATATATATATATACACTAACAGTCTGACTTAACATCAGCCACTTTAACTGGAAAGTATTAATACCCGCAGCTGAGTTTTCATAATGCTATTTACTTTAACACTGACAGAATCATAATTGATTGAGATCTTGATCAATTACTATGGATGTCATTATTGTGTATATCCAAATTACTGTTACTAGGAAAATAATGCAACAGCCCTGGCTTTAGTTGTGATGAGACCGACACTGCAATTCCATTCACATTAATGTGATAAAGCCACTGATTTGGGAAGAGGTTTAGAGAAAACATATTTAAATATGAGTAATAAAACATGTAAGTTTACCATTTCCTCTTTGAACAAGACCATGTTTCTAAACACTTGCTTTAGCAGGCAGTTACCACCCTAGCTTTCACTTTGAACCAGGCAGCACCGAGAGACCAGTATATGTATAAAACATGTTAACTTGCAGCTCTGTTGCAGTTTACCCTTTTCAAAGAGACTGGAGTTCCTATATGATGGTGTTGATTACCTTGCACAAGCATTTGCCTTTGATAAGACATGCTCTGAAGGGGTTAGTTTGAAGCACAAAGGCAAACTTGTGCTCTGTCTTCAAAATAGACCAGGTAAAGATGTTACTGAGGCTGCACACCAAATGTTGGGCTGACATTTGGTGGTAGAACAGGCGTAAAAACTCAATGCAAAGCATAGTACCAAAATCACTTCACAGGGAAAAGACTGATTGAGCTATTTTGTGCCCGTGAAGGTCCTCAGCGTCTTATAATCAGTAACTAAGGACCTTGGTATAAGCAGTAGTGTCTGTAATCAAAATTCGCCATGTGCATATCACATGGTAAATAAGCCTAATCCTTTTCTCCAGTGTTAACATCACTGAATAATATCATGCTGAATGAATGAGCCGAGACCTGTAACACACAGCTTTATAAGGTGATAGAAAATGATTTAACACAGTCCAGTTAAATAGCAGTCTCTAAACTATTTCCAATTGTTGATATTCTCCTTACGTTAAACTTGCATTGGATATAACAATGTAATAATTTGTATAGAATATGGAGCATAATATTATCCATTTTATGAAACACTCAATAAACTTAAATTCAAATTGTGGAATTATTTCATTAGTTCATTTATCACATCTATCATTATCATGTCTGCAATCAGTAGCTGACAGCATGCTCAATAAAAGCAATGAATGGAAGAAATACTGAATGATTACTAGGTTTATAGAGCATTATGTCATTACTACCAGTTTTTGTATATAATGATCAATACTACAAGCAGTCCAGTGGGACAGGCATTAATACCCCGTATCACTGATGTCTCCTCTAAAACATCTGTGAACTCACCGAGACAGACTGCATTTGGTGATCTACCTTCTCAACCTGTTTATTTTATTTATTTATTTATTTTTCATGGTCTCAGAATCTACTAATGTTTTCCAACATCCTTTTAACTTCAAGACGTTTAGTTAAAACGTTTGTCATTGAATTTACTTTTTTGTACCACTACTTATTATTGATACAGATGTCACAATAAAACAGTACAAAACCTAGCATGCAAACCTTATAGTTTATACCATCTACATTTTCTTAAGCAGTCATTTCTTATATGTTTTAATATCCTATTGTGTGAGTTCTCGATCTTTCTCTTTTTGTTTGATCGTTATCTACCAGTATTAACTAATATCCCCTTTCAACCACTGGAAAAGCTACATTTCTGAAGTGTTTTAAAAATGACCTGTGACTTTTTAAAATGTTATTTTATTACAAACAAACATAAAAGAAAATGTTCTTCAATAGTACTTAATTAGTTTAATGTTGTATAAGAAAAACGTTGATTTTGACTTCTAAGTAACATCATATTTTAAGATATTGAAAACATGAATGGTGGCGGGGGCACTTATTAACCTCTGGGTGTTCACATGAATAAGGGTGGACAGTCATGACTTTGCTGTACTGGGTATATGCAGTAAGAATGGATTGTGTGAGTTAATCAATTGAGGTTATAGAAAATAGAATAGAAACAAAAGAAAAAATAAACACTCACTCTGCCATTACAATAATTAAGCTTTGAAGAGAAGTAGATTTTGCTTACAGTAAACTCCCACGACTGCTTTTAAAAAGTGTCCTATTCAATACAATCATCTGGTTTTTGATAAAGCCTAAAGCCTTTAGTCTTATAAATTATACAAAACGCAGCAAGGTATCTAATTAACAAGATGCAACATGGGAAGTTTTAAGTGGGTTTCTTTTTGATGTACTTTTAAAAAGTATGTTTATGCTTCCCTTAGTACCTACCACATTATATTTGGTATCATATTATGCCACTTTAGACTGAATTAAACTGAGAGGAAAACAAACACCAAATCACTGTAAGCTATTTTTCCCACCTTTTTCCCCTCAGGGCTTTAAATATACTGTAAATAAAATCAAAATGAGCAATAAACAATTAAGTAGATTAACTCAAAATTATAACACTGCTATAGACAGTAGAGCAATTTAGAAGCATGTTATTTAACACTCTGCATTGGCTTTAGCACCACTGATTTTATTTAGCCCAAAGTGGGCTGCTGTTACTGTGCTGTTTCTCCAGTGAAAAGTTTTTTTTTTTTTGCAGCAGCAGCACCTCATCTAAGTCTGTATCGTGGTGCATTGCTTAGCTTGCTAAATTAAATGTGAGCAATGATAAGTCAGTCAAAGTCAGAACAGAGATTGAGGGCCAGAGAATGTGTTTCACATAACACATTTAAACTGATGATTCCATATAAAAAAGGTACCAGTATGTATTTTTGTTGGTAGATAATTCATAATGTAATTTATAATGGAAATGCACCAACAACAATCATTCATAGTTTTATTCCTAAATAATAAGCTGTTTCGTGGTTTATATATTTTACTAATAGCCAATTCCAAATTGCATGATCTATTGTAATTACCTAACAATTGTAGCTGTCTTCCATTTTTTTTAATACATCCACAAATTCGTATAGTTCACTACTTTTCTATTGTGGGATACTGGTAACTGCTATATAGAAGAATCCCTTAACCAACACAATAAAGAAACCATCTGGTTTCAGGAAAGTTATTTTCTCAAGAACATGTTTCAGCTCCCAACAGAAAAAGAGCAGCATTCAGTTTTAACATGTATTGGCAATCTTTTTCAACTCTCCTTTCCTTCCACGTATACGCTTTAGTGACATCATCATGGAACCCAAACTGTTGTTACACAAACTGGCCAATAGATGGTAGCATTTACTGACTGACTTAACAATTTGTAAACCTTATCAATATCATCAAACCTAAATTCTGCTGGCCCAACTCTATTCGAATCCCACAGGTGTTTCACCCAGAACTGTAAGTTTAAGTGCAGTTGCGCACTTTTATTAAACACAAACAAAGAAACAAAACATAAACCTAACTCAACTTTGGAGCGATAAATTAAACTTTCTCTGTCCCTAACTATGGCTGGACGGCTAAGCTATTTACCAGCTAACAAAACACAATGACATACACAGCACCTTGTTACTTCAGACCACACAGGTCTCTTCTGCACCTGGCTTGTACTCCTTCAGCCCGACACACATGGCTGTCTCTCCATTAGCAGCCCTCTATAGGAGTTCCTCTGCCTTTATGCAGGGGCTTAATCAGCCTCAGGTGCGTCCACTTGCCCTGCAGTCCTGTGGCATTCTATAGCTCCCTCTTGGACTACACATTTTCTACTCCGTCGTCTCTACCACACACTATATATATATATATATATATATATATATATATATATATATATATATATATGTGTGTGTGTGTGTGTGTATATATACATATATATGTGTATATATATATATATATATATATATATATATATATATATATATATATATATATATTAGCAGCTTTACATACAGTAACAATGTATCACCAAACCAGCTACCCATCTGTTTGTTTATGAGACAATGCAAAACATTAGACAGAGAAGATAGCTGACAAAACCAGAATATCTCCCCTTTTAAGGGGTAGACATAATTATGTATAACTCACAAATTGATTTTACCATTCAATTAATATTCAGATGTTGCAAAACCATGTAGTGTACATATGATTGGTCTAAGCGAATAGAAACCTAACCGAATGGGGGAAAAAAAAAATAAATACTTGCAATGTAAATTAAATATATCATATGAGATAACTTATTTGCTTCAAAGAAGTATAGTTCATAGCAAAAGAAAAAAAATCTGAATGACATTCAAAAGCAACTGTGATAACCCAGTTGTGGGTATGATACTGTTATCGGAATACAAATGAACATTCATATAATACTGGAGTTACTGGCATTACAACAAAGAGGTCTAATCTGATTATGCACAAAGGCACTGATGTGAAGGGAGGAGGTTTACAGTAAGAAAGCTCTTTTTCAAGGGATTTTACAATCCTGAATATCTTAATATCATTATAGTTCTGTGATGACAGAGGTCTGCATCTCCCATTTCACAATAAAGGTTGTGCTTTTCTTATGGCACCTGTCCTAATTAAGAAATGGCAGGAGGTACTCCACTTTTAAATGTCATTTCTCTATACATTGTATTATGATAATAGGCAATAATTCTTTTTTTTTTAAATGCTCCAATGGGTGAATAAATCCTTATCAATACGTTCACATTTGGTTTATTTAATCTAATTACTCATGTAGATTAATTGCAAATTAGGTACACTGTCTGAACCAATGTTTGAAGTACTGTACGTGCTTTTTTTAGTTTTTATTTAGAAAACTAAACTGCCAAAGTTCCCAAAGCTGCTGCTATTGCCGGAGGGTCCTTCATAAGCGATGCCGCCAACAGGAAGCCCAGTGCTTGCGCTATCGCTGGGGCCGCCCTCTGGAGAGGAGCCCCGGGAATGGACAAAGAGACTGGGCTCAAGCCCCTGCCACATGCCATATGGAGGGAGCCAGAGCCTTTGATTTAGGAGGAGGGTTCAGTGAAGGCAAATGCCAAACCTGAACAGTGCGAGAAGGTTGGGTTTTGATTTGTGTTTGGGGTTTGATTTGTGTTTGTTAGTTTCGTGTTTTTGAGTTAATAAAAGTGTGCATCTGTGCTTAAACTACAGCTTATCACACCAAAAGCCTGACATGATTATTAGATTTCTGCACTTCACTAACTTTGTTATATTTTGGAAAAAACTTTGCTAATTGATTTACACAATGCTTTGACTTGAATACCTTATTTGTCACAAATGAACTCATCATATTTTTCGTAGTGTATAGTGCTGTAGTGCAACACATACTGTGGCTGGAGTGTTGGTCATGTTTATTGGATTATCAGTCAAGTCCAGGAGCCAATGGAACGTGAACGACTGGAGTAGATGCTACACCCTTCATCTTCGTACAGCATTCGTTGATCCCAGGAAGCAAAGTTTCGTGAAGAAAGCTGTGAAAATTGGAATGGTATCGATAGGACTCGCTTGTCGAGAAAGACAAAACATGTGACATATAAAAACCTTTCATCTCGTACTGCTGACAAATCGGTCCATCACTAAGGTACAGTAAGAACGTTGCATTAAGTATCCTCTCCCCCTGCAGTTGTCCTGCTGTACAGTTGGCAAGTATGTAATTTTCTAACTGTTTCTGGGCTTAAGGATATTTGGTATGTACTGTATAATAAAGTCGCCAGCATACTTTAACTTTGGTATTGTTTCTGAGCAAGGTGATATTTCAGTAATAACAGCAGGTGGCAGGGTACACCCTGCCCATGTGCGTATTTTGTATTATTTTTGTATTTGTTGGGTTATTATCATTTCAAAACTATGTATGTATTTGGGCACAGGTGTTTAAAGTCGGCAAGGAAGGGCTAATTGCCTTCCCTGCCCAAGCAGTTCACATGCTGACTGTGCCCAGACTCGATTGAATGATTAATAAGCAATCGAGTCCCAGCACAGCTGCATAAAAAGAGGCATGGGGTTCGATGTGTTCAGAGGCTGAACGAGAGTCGGGAGGTAAAGCGAAAGAATCAATAACTCTGATGTATAACAAATGCTACACGTGCTGGTTCTAAACCAGCACCATACTTGTTTATTTAGAGTTTGTTCCGTGTCTGTTTTGTTTGTCTGTTTTGGCCATTGTGCCGTTTGTTTTGGAAAACTGTTTTGTTTTGTGTTTAAGCGTTTTATTTAATAAATCTGTGCGCCAGTGCAGTTCATACCCCAGTGCTGTGTGCGTGTCTCCTTCCTGGTCTGACGTCACCCGCAAGAAATATAACCATGACCAGGAATGACTTCCATTTCTTTCTTCCTTAGACTGATTGGCTCTGTTATGGAATCATATTCTCAAATTACACTAAAGGATTTGAACATGTTAGTAATGCAGATGAAATCTTCCACCTGTTCTTTCGATCCAAATTAAGCTAGATTCCTGAAAGGTGTGTTTAGTTATTTGTGTAATGATGTTCTAGCTATAATAAGTAGATCTCTGTCAACTGCAATAGTTCCAGCGGCCTTCAAAACTAAAAAGATCGAACTAAGATTGTACTGTTTTGTAATTTTAGACCCACATCTAATGGGCCATTCTTAGCTAAGGGTCTTGAGAAGGTAGTAGCTAAACAAGTATTTCTTAATAGTAGCAATGTCCTTGAAAAGTTTTAGTCAGGGTTTCGATCTGTTCATTGTACAGAGACTGCCCTTGTCAGAGTGGTGAATGATGTACTGATGAATGCGGACTCTATATCCATTTTGGTACTTTTAGACCTCAGTGCTGCATTTGATACTGTGGATCATGCCATTTGAATTGATTGTCTTGCAAGCTGTGTTGGCTTGTGTGAAACTGTTCTAAACTGGTTTAAGTTGTATCTAACTGACAGACAGTACTTTGTTTCTTTAGGGGAGTCTGTATTATAATTATCTGCTATTACTTGTGGTGTCCACCAGGGCTCTGCTGTTCCCATATTATTTTCTTTATATATGCTACCACTGGATGAGATCATTTGTAAACACAACCACAAATAAATAATACATAAATAAATAAATCTCAAATTCAAATTTACCGGACTGCCAGATAATAACGGAAATCTGCCAAGAAACAGAAGAATCTTATCACTGACAGTTGCTTACTTTCACATGACTCCTACAATCGTTTATCCCACCATGACCGATCGAAAGTTCCGAATTGCACACTGTACACCGAAACAACAGGGCTTGTAATAGACAGCTATGTTTTGGTATAATCCAACGAGCACTGTGTTAAGTATTTTATCTTTTTCATTTTATTTTTATTTATTTTTGTGTTTTAAAAGCTGATCGCTTCAGCTGATTCAATGGTAGTCAGAAAAAACAGGATTGCAAAACTGACATTTGTACGTTATCACACTGCGACAGTCTTGCTGGTTTTGGCTACCGCTGTATATCACATATTTTCTAGCGCAACTATAATATTTTTATACGGGCAGTGCCATTTGGCTGGTTTGTCTCCATTCTCCAATTCAGGGCTTTTTTAGGCTGTTTGTTTAAACAACTGCAATTAGGAACATCTGCAGATTTTCACTGATGCTTTGGAGAAAACACATGCTTGCAGCAGATATTAGGCACCAGGCTTAATCACTCCCAACAGTAATACAATTAGCAATATTTCATAGTTTCTGGCTTTTGTTAGGCCCTTGTCTGTTGCCTTATGAGGACTATGAAAGCTGAAATGTTGCAACTTCTGTTATTTTGGGAGCAGATTGTCCAATTAACACCTTTTCATCAATGCAATGTCATACAACTAAAACTCTTATTATTTTAATGGTATATAAAATACAGTTTCAAGAATATGAAATTGCAATTTGAGCAAAGTATAATTCTCTGAAAAACATAACATATGTTAATGGGTAGTTTTACAATAAAGCAAAATTAGTGTCCTTATTATAAAAAGAAAAGAGTCAAAAATAAGAAAGGTGCCTTCTTGGTTTCAAGACCTATTTCATGGGGTGGAGCCAGGCCACCTGAAGTAGTGTCTAAGACATGGAGTCCCAACATATACTGTAGATTATTTGACTGATTTACCTCGTATCCCCCCTAGTGAATATTATATTGAAATGCCTTGACATTATTTTCATCTATCATTATAATTAAATGTTGTTTAAGGCTATAAATCAATTGTGGCTTGCTGCAGTATTTTGTCAAGCTTTTCCGATATCCACTCCACAAGTACAGTGGTTACAGTTGTAATTTGTGTTATAGTGTGATGAAAAAATGAGTTATTGATTTCTGCTAAAATAAATTATTGAAATGAGCAATGCATGTTTTACAATACTAGTATGGTTATTAGAATACTTTTCTACCTTCCCTCATACACCGCAAAAGTACAGGACAGGGGACCAAACTGGAAATAAAGCAAACATGGCAATGTAACGATTGACATAAACTACAAAAACGGTACGGTTAGTAATCCGAATTATTTATTTTTCAATACAATATGATTTGCTAGTTGTGTTGGCCAGCTGAGTCACATTTCATTTCACAAGTCCCAAACACTGATAGCATGCAGCTTTTTGCTCATTGACTGTTAAACCAGCTGCCATTTTCAAATTTCTGTAGGTTACACCAGTATGTGGAGTACAGCTGGAAGGATAAGAAAAGCTTGCCATTATATGGTGGCAAATGTTTATTTTTAAGATCAAATGTTATTCTTTGGCCATAAAAACTAGTTCCTTGCATGGAAATACAGACACTTCCCACTCTTTACTTCCCTCTACATTTCCAGCATTAGCTCCCCAGTAGTTGATCAACATTGATGATAGGGGGGATGACAGAGAGGTACAAAATATGCAAATTAGTTGGGATTTGGGTGCAGAGCAGTCAATTGTTCTGCACATTTAGATAATTTTCTATAAGCAGTCTAGTTTATCTAAGAATTTGTACGAAAATAATGTATTGCAGCATTCATGGAATCTACACTGAAATATTAGTTTCCAATAACATTGTACAGGCATGAACATAGCTTCAATAAGGTCATGTAAAACACCTAGGGGGAATCATTTGAGACTCAGCACCCAATACCAGTGGCAATGGAGATAAACACACCCATTGGACCCAGAGGTAGGCAAGGGAGATGGACACACCACACCATTGTGTTATCACAGAATCAAACATGTTACTAACTAAGAACCAGGAATTGGAAAGTACAACTGAAAACATCTTTTTGATGATGTGTATGCTGACCCCTAAAAATATTTTGAAACTTCCTTTGCAATTCCTGGAACAATAAAGGGTTTGAAATAATTGCCTTTCAGACTAGATCAGCATTCAGTTTACAACCTTTCTGTCTGTCTAAGGAATAGCTTGTACACCATACTTATTATGCTCAGATGATTTTGAAGGTAGGACCCCAACTGGTTTCTCAATTTGCAGCCTTAAGACTGTGATTTAAGCAGATAGTACCTCCTAGCTGTCATTAATTTAACCTTGGACTTACAAAACCTTGGATTTATGTTTTTTTTTTAAAGCAAATCATGTTTTTGCCAACATACTGTGAAGATAGACCACATGATTCTGATGCCTCATTACTTATTCTAGTATGCCCCTTGTATTAGCCTTCCTGGAATTGTGCTAATTAGGTCAGTTGTGTATTTCTTTAAAAAGTATTAACATTTTTAGCTAAGACATTAAAGACCTTCAGAAACATTGCTTGAAGGGATGGCCAGCTAAATCAGATTTTTGACAGTATGACTGTGGAGTTAATAAGTTTCCAGCTTCATAAGGTCCAGAAAGGTTGATCACGGAAGCAAAGAAAAAAATAAGACTAGTTTTACTGTTTAATAAAAAATTTTCAGCTTTCAATTGTGTGATGTGGTTTATCACAGTGTCCATTTTTACATTGTTGCTGGATCTTGCTAAACACAAGTTATGAGTTTGGTTACAGAGTTACTATTATTTGTTAGTGATATTTATTATTGATTCCTATAGGTGACCAGCCATGACACCAGAGATAAAAAACAGGGCTCCTGAGTGGAGCATCTGGTAAAGGCGCTCCATGTGGAGTGCAGGATGCGCCTTATAGCCTGGAGGTCGCCGGTTCGAGTCCAGGCTATTCCACTGCCGACCGTGGATGGGAGTTCCCAGGGGGCGGTGCACAATTGTCCGAGCGCCGCCCAGGGGACGAGGTCTTAGGTCAGCCAGGGTGTCCTCGGCTCGCCGCGCACCAGCGACCCCTGAGGACTGGCCGGGCACCTGCGGGCTTGCCTGTAAGCTGCCCAGAGCTGCGTTGTCCTCCAACGCTGTAGCTCTGTGTTGGCTGCATGACGGGCCTGCAGAGTGATAAGAAGCGGTCGGCTGACGGCACATGCTTCGGAGGACAGCGTGTGTTCGTCTTTGCCACTCCCAAGTCAGCATAACGGTGGTACAGCGGTGACAAAAAATGATCAATTTACTAGTACAGTACAGTGACGAAGAAAAGGGCATTTAATGGAAATTGTACTCCTGGCTTACCACATATCTTGGAATCCCTAAATCTCATCTCATTTTAAAATGTACAACCAAATGATTTTAGGGCAATCTTGTAAGTGCTGATTGTATCAATTTACTACCACCAGTGCTGAATGACTGGAAATAATATTACTAATCCGTGTTCTTCATTTTACTACAAAGAATGCAATGTTGATTGCCAACAAGATTACTGGAACTGTTATTGGACACCCTGAGATATTCATCATTAATACAATGCACATCTAATTCATTAAAATCACAAATCAATATGCATGGGTATTTCTCTCTTCAATTATATCATCTTTAAAGTCAAACAACAATTTGGAGAAACAGCTGAACAAATGGGCTTTAAGTACCTGATTATTATGCTAATGTCAAGCACATTGATGTTGCCATGCTACCCTGCAACTGAGCTGTGATGCTCTGTTTAATCACAAAACTTTAAACTGAAAAATGTGGTCAACAATCTTTCTCTCATTACGAAAGGCTGACCGGAACCACTTGATGAATTTTAAATAATCACATTTGAAGGCATAACTTGAATAATCTTGTTTTTGATTATAACTTTACAAGTGCACTTTACTTGAGAAACCATTAGAGCAAGTAAGCCACCTAGTAACTATATAATGGCAATAAGGGGAACGCTTTCATTTGTGTACATTAAACTGCATCATTACAGTCAGCGCCACTTCATAGGGACGCCTCGGGAAATGAAAAAATATCCAGAATAAGCAGCTGTTCCAATTAAATGAGAGGTATTTGAGAGAACTTTAGTCACACTTTTATTCATAATTTACAACATGTGTAAGAGAGAAGTATTTTTACCTTTTTTATTTCTTAAGGAAAAGAAACATAATTAAATCATTTTTTTATTCCTAAACAAAATAAATCGCTATTTTTTTCTAAATTAAATTAAATGAAAAATAATTAAATCACATCTTATCGCAAGGTGAGACCCTTGCGATGTTGACATGCCAACTTTCTTTGCCACAGCAGCAGCTTCACGAGTTCAACGTGGTTTACGCAAGACACAGTGTAATCACTGCACTGCGCTACGCTACGCAAACCTGTCTTGCTCTGAAAAGCAATCTCCGTTCATCATTTGAAAATACTATATCCCCATTAAACTTAGTGACTACCCAATTAGACGACGTAAATAGCATTGGGAAGAACCGTCTCCCAGAGTTCTGTCCCATTAGGCGGCATTGACTGTACTAAAATGTTAGTCGTGCCCACAGACAAAGTAGATTTACTGAAGGGTAGAAGTGGCAAAAAATAGATGAAATCACAAAATGAAGGGTTGAATTGGAGAACAACTGAAATCCAGTCAATGGTAATAGGTTTACAGACTTAAATAGAGATAATAACTGGTGACTTATCTGTATTCAAAACCTGTGGCTTACTGCCCTTTTGAGAAAAGTAAAATGGTACAAACAGTCCATATAAAAAATGTCAATAGCATGTTTTGGGAAAACACCACTGTCAATATCAAGCCTTTCAAATACGTGCCTAATAGTATTTATACCAAGCTAAAGTATTTCAGCATCTGTTGCCATTTAACCAAACAGTATGGTTTCAATATTTTACAGGTTACAAACTGTTTGGTACATTAGCTCTTCATTGTACCGCAAACAATGGGTTTTCTGATAGCCAACACTGGTAAAACAATAACAGATATTAGGGTACATCTGCACTAGTGAAATGGCTTGTTTATTAAAGTGAGGCAAAAAAACTGTCAACAAATGCCTCCCCCCAGTTATTCTGCATCCATTCATTCTCAATACTTATTTGAAAGTCTTGTATGCTAGAGTATTAAGCTTTCAGAATCACCCCCTTGACTTCCATTTTCACACCCAAGGGAGTTGCTCTATTTTTTAGAGCTCACGTGAACTGATTTGGAGGACTCAGCCATTGCTTTGAGATATGCATAGTAAATTCTTGTGGTTAGTGATGGGTTTAAAATGTCACATGTGTGCTTAGAAATGCAGTTCTGAACCTCTTTCACTGATGTATTCAGAGCCGTAGCACCTCTCTAGGGAAGAAAAGAGAAGCAGACATGAAATAGGAAATTAACTGAAATGTGCAAGTTTACAGAACAAAGAACAGCAAGGAAAGCTGTTGAAAAGCTGAAATGATGTAGTCCCTCCAGGATTCCGCGATCACGGAGAAAATCACAGAATTTGCTCTCTCCCGCTGAATTTTCAATTTTTGGCAAAAAAACGAAAACATTTGCTCCCTTCTATCACTATATGTCATTAGAGCACATACACGCTATTTGTATAGTGAGAAGTATGACGTGGTTTCAGTGCAAGCTTTAGTTCAGCCATGGAGAGATTCCTAAGGCCATCGGTGAGCTCCGGAAACAAATCTAAAATTAGCACCGAATATAACGGCAAAATATAGGGCACACATGCAACATGCAAGTCCAGTATTTCCAATAACTCACCGTCATAGCATCTGTTAAAATGGCAGAAGACCGTGACAATGACCATGGATAGACAAACAGTAGCTACCGAAGAACGAAATAAGGTAAGATTATTATTATTATTATTATTATTATTATTATTATTATTATTTTACAAAAGGATTTCATTTTAGTCGCAAGTTCAGATTGAAGCGTTGTTCTGTTACCTCTATGTGAAAGGCCAGAGAAAAACCATTAGGACATTGCTTTTACTATGTTGTAGGTCCTGAAAGATGTCATTCTAATTATATAGTAACATGAATGCTCAAAAAGGAAGGGGGTGGCGAACTATATTATCCAATTACTTGGCATGACGTGAAAATCCTTATTT
Organism: Acipenser ruthenus; assembly: GCF_902713425.1. Taxonomy (NCBI): domain Eukaryota; kingdom Metazoa; phylum Chordata; class Actinopteri; order Acipenseriformes; family Acipenseridae; genus Acipenser; species Acipenser ruthenus. The sequence continues at coordinate 25,534,360 of NC_081204.1, forward strand.
ATTTATTTATTTTTAATCGTTACTTTCTGGTTTGTTTTGAGGTATGTGATGGTACCACTTTCACATTGTGGTCTCGGTCAAAGAAACACAAAAGCAAGTTTATCAGCCAATTAGTGTCACCTGTCCGTGTTTCCAAGCGCTTGTCACAGCTTCCAAACTATTTCTATGTGCTGTCTTGATGTGGATACATTTTAAATTACAACATTTTGGTGAACAACACATGTTTCTAAAAATACCCTGTTACATTTGTAAAACAATGCATTTATAAAATGTACCAATGCTAATTTGAATCCAAGTGCACAACTACAGTCTTATTCTGCTAGGTAAATGCTATTATTACTAATGTGATTAAATATAGTCATATGTTTTGGCCATAACTGTATTTAATTTATTTATGAAGAATTATGTTTTTATGTATATTTAAAAAAATGGCATCCAATAATCAGTGCTGTAAGAGTAAAAAAGTGAACTCTCTTTGCTTTATTTCAGATATTAGTAATGTGATTTAATAAAAAAAATAATTTAACTAACTGTGACTTACTTTTTCTTATTTATTTATACTCATGAACACTGTTTTTCATTAAAAAGTCATTGCCACAGAATTTTGCAGAAAACACTCTTTTCTCGTTGCAGAAATTTTACTACAGATTTCCATGGGGACTAATTATGGAGTTTGGACATGAAGATACAGAATATAGTAAATCTTATAGAACAGCTGTACATGAAGATACAGAATATAGTAAATCTTATAGAACAGCTGTACATGTGGTGCAGAGCAGAAATAAAACAAGGCAAGAATAAACTTGCAAATTATACTTTAACATTTTTTTTTTGATCGGAATAGAAGCTGGTTGAAAATCAAAAAGGTGTATGTTATGTGACTAGCATATTTGTGTTTCTTTCTAAATAAAATTTGTTAAAATGTATACCATTGTGTTGAATATGGCAGGACTGGGGTTAGAATCCCCTCCCTAAATAAGACAAGTGTGGGATGTGGTCAGGTTTATTTTTTTTAGAATTGATTTATTGATTATCAAACAACCCTGACCTTTTGCTTTAAAAAAGGAGCTGGAAAACCAGTTATTTTATTCTCAGCAAGCTGGAAATGAATCAACTGGGAATCCTCATGACTGCGTATATAACCAGGCTCAGCAAAAGGTGCTCCTGGGTGTTTAAGGAAACAATTCAATTGGTGGATTTTAATCCCACCAAAGTATACAAATGTGTGTCAGGGACAAGGTTCCTGGAGTGGGACCTCCCTTATAGGTAGTGGGAACAGCGCTCGGCCACTATCTTGGCCAGCTTTTGTTTCTGTAGCTGTGTTTTTACCCACTGTGTTTTGTTTTGCCTTTTTGTATTTTTTATTGTTGTTTACACGTGTGTATGTCTGCCTGTGCTCTACCATCGCTGGCATTGTCACGTGGTTGTTTTCTTCATAAATAAATCATGTGGTCGTCAACCTCCTTTATTTATGGGAAAGTGGGGAACTGTAGGGATCAGCCCATTCTGCCAGTATAGGAATTATAAGAACTATGTCATGGTCTAATGTTTATTATTCTGTTATCACTCTGTATAATTGCAGTGCTTGGTTTTCTGTGGACCTATTATAGGAATAAAGACTGCACAGTTTTTAAATTCACCTGTCGTCTGGGCCTCCATTTTTATTTTAAGGCATCTCTTTGTCAGGAGTGTAACTGCTAGTGTAATTCAGGTGAGGTGTTATTAAATGACAAACCGGTTCACACACATGGATTCTGGCAGCAGTCAAACCCTGGTTAGAGATAATCTATTGGCAGGAATAGATGTTACTGGTACCTTGTTACACTTAAAATGTGTCCACAAATGTGTCCATTTTTCAAGAGGGATATTTGCGCAAACAAACGCCTCTGTCAGGTCAAGATTTGATGTGTTTCATGCTTCACGGTTTTCAGTGGACTTTTGGAACATGGAAGTCACCGTTTTTTGTTTCTTTGCAAGAGGTTTCTCTCACTTCAAGTTGTTGTTTGGAAGACTTGTAAGAGGGTCCCTAGATGTGCTGAAGGAGATGTGGGAAGATGATCACCCTGCCAAAGGCCCTAACATTATCTTGTATGTGTTTCAGATGTGTGACAAGCTGTCTGAGTATTCTGCACTTGTGCAACAAAATATGGCTGAAACACAAAAAGCTCAAAACCTCTGGTATGACCATCAAATGACCTGTGCCATGGTGTTACAATGTAATTATCATGAAATAAAATATTGCCCACAAGGTCATTTTCATGTAATTACACAGTAGTAACCAATTAAGAGCAGGTATCATTGGCAAGTACTCAGTTATTACAATGTAATTCCATGGCCAGTCATGTCCTGTAATGTAAAGTGCCTCCAATAATTGCAGAAACTAGTAGAAATACATTGTTCCTTCAGAAGGAAACCATTATCGATAATTGTTTTGGAGTGACAGGTTGTGATTATAGTGTCACAAGGACTTTTTAAAATTAAACAACTTTTTAATTTACTCCCAAAGTCAGAAGACAATTGTTAAAGGCTACGAACAAATTGAATACTTTATAGGTCAATCACTCCATTAGGACTCATCAGGGAGGCAAATCTTATACAGAACACATAAGCAATTTACATAATGATCTCCTTGCATTAGCTCAACCTATTACTTTTGAACACTGCTGCTTATTTTGGAATGCTTCTGAATTAAAAGCAAAGCCAGTCGAGGTGATAACTAGTATCTGCATACTGAATCTATCAAGGTAATTTGATTTTTTAAATTAATTTATTCAGTGCCAATTTCACTAACAGAGTCTGGAAAATAACTAAAAACAAGATGCCAGATTAAATCTGCATGGAATTGGCAAATTTATCTCCATTTGTACTTGACCATAATTTAAATCTTTTTTTTCATGAACGACCTTATCATTCATATTTCAATGTGTTTTTAAAATGTGCCATCATTTATTCTTTATTCTATACACCTCTAAACAAGTTTGCTGGCCGTTAATGGGAACTGATTTCATCCTAATTTGTTAAGAGCATAAATTTAAATTGCACGACCCACCAAGTCAGAAAACATCCACAATCTTTGAAATTGGTTGTTAATGGCTTATACACAATGGCACAAAATCTATAATAAAGATAATTATAAACACATGAAAAAAAAAACAAACTTTGTTTGATTGCACTCTAACTTCATGTTGTTTGGAGTCAGCTGGAAATTATGTCTGATATAAACAGACAACAATTGGATTAAAATGATATGTTAATATAAGATCAGAACACATCACTGCTCTTGTGGTAGGGACTATTACAGGGTTTCCCAAACTGGGGACTAGGGGGCTTCAGGAAGCATTCAAGGGGGTCTGTAGCACATACAAAAAATGTTTCTCTCAATTGACACAAATGCTGCTGTTTGGTGCTAAAAGTATGTACCTTTACACAACAAAAGGGAATGTTTGTAAGGAGAACAAAATAGGAAATTATAACATAATTTTAATTAAAAAGTGATAAATAAATAAATGTAGGATTTCTGCCAATGTGGTTTTTCAATAGAAGTTCTTGACATATCTTCTTACCCCTACATAAATAAAATAAACCATACTGCTCCTGCTTACAGTGCATTGACAGACACGTTTTTGTTGCATTTGCACTGCAGTCAGACAGCGTACAAGTGAGTACAGCAATTATGGAGCGGTTCCTGAAACGTCCGAGAAGACACTGAACATAATGAAAGCAGACGTACTTCCACCGGTACAAATGAACAGCCTCTCACTAAGGGTATCAAAATCATAATTTCAACTGGGGGTCCTCAATCAGGATTCCTAATGTCATGGGGGGCCTTGAGAAAATGTGGAACCCCCTGAACTATAAGACATGAATAACTTTAATGAACTATAAACCCTTTCAGCCCTGTCCATTCTATCTGTTAAATGTTCACTTGTCATCACAACCCCGTTTAAACAGCTGGCCTAATGTGTCACACCTAAGTTCCTCTGCTCTTTGATAGCAACTGCACAATAGCCAGTCCTAAGAGTAGAGGACTTCAAATTATTTCTCTCGATGTAACCTCAGGACAGGCTTGAGACTTACTTAAGTCTCCCATCTGGGGTATTTCCAGTGTATCTACTTTAACCATGGCATGTTGCCAACATTTAGTCCTCATTAACTGAGGACTTTACAATAGCATGTGGTGTAGATCAAATAAAGAAGCTTTTCCAGTCTTGCTTCAGCAGAGGTGTCTTGCAGCTGCTCCGGAATTTAAAACAGAATTTTCTATCTCAAAGGGCCTCGTCTAGAGTATGTGATCCAGGACTGATCAGAAAAAGGTGTTAAGATTCAGCTACAGCATAGATGACAAGGCTAATAAATCTGCTTGTCACTGTCAGTGAAATACTGTACCTTTCCACAACCACCGTGTGTAACCGGGATTGTGTTTTCACACTCAGAGTAAGGATTGCTTAAGTGATTATATACAGCTATATATTTTATATAATAATCACCAAGAGTGGTAAGCTATTGACTGATTTGATTTGCCTTTTAGTTTAGTCTTAATTTTGTCACATGCTAAACCATCTTGTTATATAACTGTTATATTTTTACAACAGCTTCTGCATTTCTATTCATGAAAATATTGTCATTGCTTTTCAAATTATTATGCAACCCATTGTCGCTATTGACAGAATGTAATGCACTGTTTTCTATACAGTTGCACTATTGTAAAAGCTAAGTGAAAAAAGAAAATATTTTGTTTCTTACGTTTTGTCATTTTTTCGTCTTAGGTTCTTTTTTAATTTCCTTTTACTTTTCTTTCTTTGATTTCCTCTTTCTATGTCAGTCCAAGCGTATACAGTTACTACTTAGGACTACTTTGCTTTTTATATTGTGTTCAATTGTTAAAGTTCCTGATTGCGCCACTAAAACCTGGTTTCAGTGGGTCTTAACGCAGTGCTCAATTGTCTATTTGGGACCCCATTGCGTTCATCATAATCGCTTAACTATTGCCACCAATCGTCTACAGGAAGTGTTCCATTGTTAAGACTTCTTTTTCCACAACAGTATTTGTCAAGTAGATAATACCTCTGGGCACTGGTGTCAGAATACCTTCAAATGTGGGGCTCAGGCTTTCTCTTTTGGTCACAGTTAATATTAGTAATTTTTTTTTTGGACTTTAGTTTTTTCAGAAATAAAATCGAATAGACAGTGTAACAAACAACTTTGAAGTAGGCAATACAATTCTTCTTGCAAGCAGGATACCTACTTTCTATTTTGGCAGGCAGTAATGACTATTACTATACACCAAACACATTGCCCAGCACTAGTATATGCATTAGCTTACAACAGAGATCAATGGTTTTGATTATACGGTTTTAATTTGAAAGACAAAGAATGTGGTCACACTTAATTTTAAGGACAAATCTAATTTACTGACATATTAAGAAACATTTTAGCTAATGGTTATTTCATATTTAGTAGTGTATTTATAAAATGCCAGTTAAAACTGTTCATCAAATATCAGGTTCCTACTTTGGATTATCTAGTCTACTCCAAGAACTTGGGTTACATGTAAAGGCACTTTTTGTGACTAAAAATTGGGTTTAGTTTGATATCATTATACATTTCTATTATTATTTAATAAACAGGACAATGTATATTATAAAACAGTGCCCCTTAAATAGACTTTCAAATATATTCTGCCCCAGCAATATACAATTTAGCATAAGTGAAACAAAATGCTATAAATAATTACTGACTGAGTCACCTCTGATTTGATATTAATACTGTGGTTAGTGTTGTCAACAAAAGGACTGAAGGCCACTGCTTATTTGCCTTTGCAAAAAAAACCAAAAAACATAAATCTCTGCCATTATGGATTCTGTCTCCTGTCGATGAGATGAGATGAGGTTTAAAGTACCAAAGCCATTACAAGCCCGGCTCTTTTGAAGAGGGGTTTAGACGCTCGCTTGCGGTGTGGGGGGGTCACCGGTTCGTGACCAGCCTCCACCCTGTTACACATGCGTATGTCAAAACTTTTCAGGAAGTTTTATTTCTGACACATCGTCTTGACATTTTCAATCTCCCTTGTTGACAGATACCTCTTGTTAGGGAGTGTTTTAAAATTGCAAATGTTCTTCACTGTTTGTCAATGAGATGTGCTTGATATTTTCATTAATCAAATGTGAACTATACAGTTGTTTATGTATCTAATTGTGTCATAAACCATGAAAATATCCAAAAGGGAACGCATACTAGGTAGGTGTCAGTTATGAGACATTTTGGCATTATTTAATGCTCAAACATATTGTGCTACTAGCAAAACAGATTGCAGTAAAACATATTTACATATAATGTTAATGGTAATTAATTCACCCAACTCAGCATGTAATTATATTTTCATCATGTTAGCTTCCCTATTTAAATATTGTCAGATCATATATACTATGCTTGGACACAGGATTTCATTACTTTGGCATTTAGGCAAGATGAGTTTAAATCATAAGGCGTTTGACAGACTGCTACTAAAATCTACATTTTTAATAAATATATCTGTTTAAGTCAACATTATGTAATTATATTGAAAACTAAATACAGTATATTATATGTAGTGTAAAAGTTTCCTTTTTTAATACTAAATACTACATTTGTGATGGTGGTCTACTATGAAAGGACTATATAAAATAGATTGATCGATTAATTTATCAAGGTCATTACAACAAAGTTCATTTGCAACATAAACAAAAATAACAATTAATGTTCCAAAACTAGTAATGTACAAAGCTTATTTTATAGACTAAGAATGTGTGTAAATTCACTTTAATCTGTAAGTATATTCTTATTACTCACTGTTACATTTGAAAAACAGTTTGTGGCACTGGCATATCTTCCAAAAATGTACCATGTATGTTATTACAGTTGATAGATTTTGTCATTACTAAGATGAAACCTACATTATGCTCCCTGGATATTCTTCCATCATCTGTCCCTAATTCCTGCCTTGCTGACATCTAACCAGTAATTACACACATTATAAACAGTTCATTAGTGTCTGTTGAAATCCTCATAACGCTAAAAAGGGCAGTTATCACACCATTGCTTAAGAAGTCAACTCTTGATCCTGATAACATGAGTAAGTATAGACCCATTTGAAACTTGCCAGATCCTTGAAAAGATTGTTGCTGAACAACTTAGCATCACATGACCAGCCACAATTTATAGGAGAAATTCCAGTTAGGCTTCTATCCTTTCTGACACAGTATTTTGCTTTTTTTAATAGTTTTCTTTTTCTTTTCTATAGTGCTTTTGTTGTGAAAAGCCATATACAAGTCTAAGATAGTTGTTGTTGCACATGCTGTAGTTCTTTATTGAACAAAGCAGTTTCTTGAGAAAGTTAAAAGCCATTTTGTGAAATACTGACGTAATAACAAGATTTCAAGCACTCTTCCTCAATGGGAGCCTACCAGAAATGGCAGAGTAATTGACAAAAGTATATTGTAGTAATGCATGGCAAACATATATATGTTTTGGGTGAGATGGGATTACTGCCCAATAGCCTTAGGATAATATTAAAAATGGCAGCAGCAGCATTTCCACAGGGATATTCCTGACTGGTGTTCTTTATAGACATTGAAATGGTGTTTATCTTACCCGAATTCTGCTCCCCTGGTTAACTGTGGCCTATTTTTCTATCTTGGCAACCCTCTCACGTTTTCAGTTCATGCAAACATATGTACAGCCCCTAATGAGTCATTGTTTGCTGCCATGAGTAAGAGCTGACTGCTTCTCAGAATCTAACTGGAAATGAATTGGTAGAGTCCACCTCTAAATATATGCATTATAGGTACAATCAATACCTCAGACCTGAGTTCAAGAGAGGGTGGTTAATTTAGACTAAATTAGTGAGTTTGCCTGCAGTTGTGAGATGTTAAAACTGCTGCTCACCACACAGTGTTAATTGAATAGTTGCAGTGAAAATATTTGAAAGTGCAATTTAAGGTTTGAGAGAAGTGGCAGGTGGTTGTAACTACTCTACAGGTTAAAATATGTAGAAAATCAGGATCAAAAACGACATTACTACAAAAACAAAATCATCAAGAATTTCCAGGAAATAAAAGCATACATCATTATTTTTCTTAAAGCAAAGTATCTATAACAATTACGGTTATTTCAGTTAGAATGAATAAGAAATAGGTGTGGGAAAGACTAATTGATAAAGTTGTTTACTAATGAGGGGCTGTTAATTTTGTTAAAAGTACAGCAATTTACTTTTTTTATAATCTCAGAGAAAGTCCCTCATTATATACTGGTGACTTAATCACTTATCATTTTCCATTAATGATAAGACATATATTGTATTATATAGGTATTTGATATATATATATATATATATATATATATATATATATATATATATATATATATATATATATATATATATATATATATATTCTTAAAAAGAAAACAATAAAGAAAAACCTCTTGGGACAAGCATTTTCATTATAATTACTTATGTTTGAACTGGACCCCAAAAATGTATGTAAAGACAATGGTCATATCTTTTATTGGCTTATCAGTCAAGCAAGAAAAAGCTAGCCTTAAACATGCATGCTGATGTTCAAATGCATGTGTGTAATGAGTTTATTTTGATCAACAAGTCAGTCTGGTTATATAAAAAAATTATCCTTTCTGGTTGTCAAAATGTTTATTTACTCTATTGATTCTTTTAATGCTAAGTATAGTATACCTATTTTTGTATTTTCTGTAAAATGAGGTATTTTAGTTGGATTTAATATTGAAAGCAAAGGGGCTAGGCAATAAATCAGCAACTGTTGCAATAGGTAGCAAACACCTTTGTGCGAATGAACTGCCCCCCACATAACTATTCACAGCTATTATTTTATATATTAAAGCTGCCATTTGAAAGTCATTTTCAGTCACAGATTCAGGCCTATATAACAGATTTAATGGCAATTAGTCCACAACCAAGATAACACAAATTATGTTTCACAATCTAAAATTTGACTAAGTCGTTCTCGAGATTGCTGCAGATTTCCATCCCCAGCTTTCTTGAAGAATTTGATGGTGGCAGTACATATTTAAGGCATTCGGTCACATGATCCTTAAGAATCTATTTGTCCAACCCCTGAAAGGACAAAGTGATATTAATCCAGATGGAAATACAATTATTTACATGGTTGAAAGTACACTTTTAATGCCTCAATTCCCAATTAGAGGAAGGGAGTCGTGTACAAATTATTTTCTACAAAAACATGTGGTGCTTTTTTGTAATGTCTTTCTTCTCATCTCTGAGGAAAGAGCTAAGGAGGAAAGTATCTCAGAAGTCATTAATAATATCTGCAAGATCTGAGCTGGAAAAGACTCAGCAATAATCTGTTACTAAGACTAGATCCTTGCAGACATTATTAATCAGGGTCCGGGCGGAATACTTTATTTTTTTGCTGATTAAAATTCTCTATGAAGACTCACAATTTTTCCAAACTTTCAAATGTTTTTGGAAGTGAATTATTTTAATAATATTAAAAGTTGAGGTATCTTCAGTGCGTGTATTGAATATCTAAGGATAAAAATATAGTTGTATAGTTATGCCGTTCACTCTGTTGCATTGATTATCTATTGATGATGTCAATGTGATGCAGTCATCTGACATTTCTTTTTATCAGATAATTTGGCTTGTATCAGATTGTCTGTAACAAAAGAATTGCTGCTGGCACACATAGCATTCCTGAATCATGAACAAAAAAGAGCTGGTACACCTTGGAACTGAGATGTACTGAGTATCTGGGGGAGTACAAGCCCATTACTAGCATTGCTTGTGCCTACCTTAAAATGTCTGGTACAAAATGTACCCGATAAGAAATGTTTACAAAACACCAGAAGCTAGATTCATCAAATTCTTTCTTATTTCAAAGTTCAATTTTGTCAAAGGAAAATAAAACTGTTCACAAACCGAGTTACAAGTAGACTTCCGTTAACAATAAACAGTGCAAATTGATAAATGTGGTCTCAAGAGTCTATTACATAACTAAGGCTAGCTAAGGCTATTAATGAGAACCAGCCTAGTATGCTTAGTTGTTTTATGATGTATGAAATGTTTAATGAGTGCAGCAATTTGTAGACTTGTTTATGTATGTGGCAACAAAATGGCATGTAAACAAGCCAATAAATGGATAAATAATACATTGTTATATTAAAAATGCATATGGATTTCAAATTTGAACCCACTATGGATTTAATGTTGCCCCCTCCACAGAATTTGGATTAGTTTTACAAAGCTTTCATCTGTTTATGCCAACTTCTTCCTCTGAACTTTTAATTCCACATTTTAAAATGATAATTCTTTTTGAATGTGTTTAATAAATATATGTATTTAACAACTGAGTGCTTAAATAGAGAGACCTACAATACAGTACAAATATCCCAGATGCACCTTCATCTTGACATGAAAGTGTTTAGTTTGAATAAACACAGCTGACTCATGGGTAGGATTTTGTTTTATTAAAAACGGCTCCCCTAGTAAAAGCACTTCTAAGTGCAGGGTGTGGAATGATAAGCACAGTTTGAATCTCACTGACGTCAAGATGAGGATTTTGGCTGGGGATCTACAAGAAGGTTGCATTGTATTTTGCTCTCCCACAGAGTAAAGGAGGGAAGTTGGCCGGGCCCATGGTTGGAAACATTCTTGTTTAGTGAAGAAAGTGAAAGTGTCGATGGCTTGACAGCGTGAATGGAGTTTGTACACTGATTATCCTTCTGGATCGTAGTGAGGAGACATTTGAATTAGGCATTGCAACAATATCTTAAACTAAAAGAAATAAATACAGCTAGATTGAAAAATCCTGCCCGTCACACAATACTACTCAGTTTCATAGTTTTCAAAATTGGATTAGAAAATGCTACATATTTCTTGTAATTTATTTGTAGTTTCAACTTCTTGAACTAACTGACAATCCCTACAATAAATGTGGTGTTTGTAATAAAACCTTCGGCTGAGGCTCTCAATAAAGGACGTTGACATTATTTTTTTGCAGCAGTGACAGGCAGGCAGTCACCTCAACAATGAATAATCAAACAAAGTGAAAAACAGACCGGCTACACAAAGCAAAGGGTTATTTTTCCAGATGAACTTCATTGTATGTTTTTTGAACACAAACATTTGTAAAAGAAATGTAATTTACAGCAAATGGTAATTTTGAAAATGTGTTAAACAATTGGACAACACTTGCACTGTAGCCTTTTGAAGAGTAAAGCATGAATCATGTGCCTTTTGCATTCAATATTTAGATGAAAGGCAATTATTTAGCTTTGCACTTGCCTATTTGGCTCCAAACTGTAAACTACTTTCACAGTTATTTTCCAGCTTGCTTTGGGTAATTGCTGCAAGGTAAGACCTTTGTAATTTGCTCTGATTTATTTACACAGTCGTTTGTTACATGGGGAGTCTGAATCTGTCCATGGCAATGCATATGACTTCACAGATTACCAGGCTCCTAAGGGCATATGTATTAAATCAAATCTATGGGCAACATTCACAGCCTATGTGTTGCAGAACGATGTAGATGTGATCTGACAAGCTCTTTTTTCAGTAATTCACCAGCTAGCTATGTAAAGTATGAGAAAAGACATTTTCTTACTTTGCTTGTTAATTGTCTATCCAAAGAACATAAGGCTTAATGGGTCGCTACAGCTCTTGAATACTATCATTACATGCTCACGGCAAGTTGCATTTGCACTCCTGGAGGTTAGGAAGGAAAATCATCTCTGAATAGTTTACCTCATTCCACTTCAGCAACCCCTACTGGTCATGCAACTGACCAGGATATACTGGAACCAGTTGGCTGGGCCTTGCCTCCAAGGTTCAGTAACTTGGGATCATACATTACTTGGGTTTGGCAGAAGAAAAAAAAAAGCGCTTGGCTGAACAGAGGTCAGCAGTCTTCCTGATCAGTAAGTGGTTTGCAGAGGTAACATTGGAATTGAGCATTTCTGGTACAGTACTGTGTTTGTGGACTACAGTACTTGTCCCAACTTTAAAAGGTAATGAATGTCACAAACTCAGTTGTATAACGTTTTACAATTGAATTGAGTGCACAGAATTGTCATTGTAACTATTTAATTAATGACTTGGAGACTTACTGTGGGTTTTAAAACCATTTCCTTACCCTTTATTAGTTTCAGTAGGACCCTTTATTTAAATGAAGTACCTCCTGGATGACTGATTGCCAATCTAACCTGGCCACATATAAAAAAACTTGAGGGGAGATGATGATAAGTGGTGGTCTTTGGTGCAGCAGCTTTTACAGTAACTTTTGTTTTGCATTTTGTTTATTTTAATTGAATTTTCTCATTAAAATGATGCAACTCTGCACTCTAATATTTCATCTGGCTCCATTGTTTGACCGCTCTGGCGTGGTTTGTATCAGTCCAAAATGTAAAAGTACACAATTGTAATCTTTTTGAAATCTACATCATTACATGCTAATATCTGAGGGGAAGAAAAAGGGTAACCTTGTAATGCTGTACACTCAAATGACAGGATGTCTTTCTAAAATGACTGAAACCAAGAAACCTATTATGTGGTATCACTTAGGATTATTTCAATACCCCCTCATGAGAATGACCTGTGTGTGTGTATGTGTGTGAGGAGTCTGGGAGTGTGTAAGGCTTTTTCGGAGTAATGAGTTAACATAAGTACAGTCTTTGAATGATTTAAGTCTTGAGAGTAAAACAACTGCGCCCAAAGATTTTTTTTTTTTATCCACTAATCTAAAACATGCAGTTCAGAATGAAAACATGTCTGCTGCAGTCAAAAAAACATAAAAAACATTTATTCAAGACTTCTTCAAGACTTGTTATGACCGTGTTTGGAACACCGGGGAAATTGTGTTATACGGATCATGGCAAATAATAGAAGGAAATGCAAGTGATTAAACCAGATGCTCGTAAGCAGACACAGACTTGGTACCTGAGCGGCATTTTAATAGAATGCATCTGCACTATTTGCTAATACATGTGACAAACCACATCTCATTATTTCTTTGACTGTCACCAAGTCAGTATGTTCCTGTACAGATCAAAGACAGAGACTTTCTATTGAATTCCTTATTAAGTGTCAATTAACTTTTTATCCACCTCTATAACAGTGTACGTGTCTCTGTCCAGGGAGAGCCCACTAATAAAACAAGCCACAGAAGTCAAGTGCAAGTTACAAAATTCAATCACAATCACGTGAAGTACACTTACTAATAAATAAACAAAAAAACAATGTAGATGTAGATTTTATATTTAACTTTGAACCACCCTTATAAAAGTTGCCCATAGCAAATGAAGAGCAAAGTGTAAAAAAACACAGTGAAAGCATGGCAAAGCATACAGGTACATAAGTATTGTAAAATACAGAGGTATGGTAAATCATATTTAAAAACATGACATACCAGGGTAAACAATGGTAAATGCATAGTATAAAAATAGGAAACGCATGGTAAATTTGCTAAAATACTGTGGTAAACTTATAAGGAGTACCAGAACCAACCAACATGCACATACAGTTTTTAATTCCTGTGTTTGTTTTTTTTACCCCTTGATACAAAAATAGCGGTTTGTTCAATACTTCAATTTAATATATGCAGTTGTTTCAATTAACACTTGCTGCTGTTTCATGGTACCCCAATCAATCACTTGTTTAGAAACTCACTCCCATGGTCTAGCTCAATCATACCCTGTGACCTACAGCAAAGTATATGCAGTAGTTCATCTGTGACTGTATTTGAAGTACAGTATTTGCATTATACTGAATTCATGTAAAAAACAACAAGCAAAAAAAAAAAAACAATACGGTCAGCACTGTAATATAGGGAGTCATATTAGTGAAGCAAATAAGAATTAAGCAAATGGATGTCTCTCAGTCTGGAAGCTTAGTTTGCCAAAAACATCATGACTGCCGACAAAACTGTCTATCATTTGGAAGCTCTGTGTCCACACTCCCCTGATGGCAGTACATAAAATACCATCTGCAGAGGACAATGTTAGTCATGAGAAACTATTGATGCATATCATACAAACACTTCAGATCAGTCCACCACTCAGAGCAATCGCATAGGGCAATGGTTGTAAATCTGGTAACCCTAACAATCCAGGTGTCTTGTTTCAAATATGTATTATGTATTTATTATTTTTGCATCACAGCCTGATTTACATAAAGTACTGTAGACCATATTTCGTTGTTACAAACTTCAATGTTGAACAAGTCTTGGCAGTCGCCCTGTATTTGGAGATCAAATAGTGCAAAACATTTGGAGTACCACAAATTGTATGTATCATATTCTTTTCTGTTTCTAAAAATCTTAAAGTAGCCAGTTATCACCATCACCACTTGTGTCCCATTTTGTTGAATGCCCTTGATATAAAACTTTACATTTACTTAAACATTACGTCAAAATAAATTATAATTTCCTTATACCGGTAAGACTACTGGCATTTGAACAAGCGGAATATTAATCACTGTCTTAATTTTCTCAAAAGAAAAATGGCCCACGGGTTTATAGGTAGACATGCTATCTTTACGCATGTTAACACATTATATACAGTACAATTTCTGCAATTAGTTTTTATCACACTGCTTTTAATACTTACATATATCAGTGCTCGTATCCTACGCAAATGGCTACCAGATGTTCATTTGATGTAAATGTTCTTTCAAAGCCGTTTTTGTAAAAAAAAAAAAAAAAAAGCTTTAACCTTTAAGATTTTCAAGAGCAATTACCATGCTAAGAAAAAAAAATCATCTTGACCACATGTAGGCCAGTTTTATAATGTTATTTTACTTTGGTGAAGAAAAAAATAATCCATTTTTAATAGGCTGATAAATATTGATATATATATATATACCAATTTATATAACATGATTGGTGAAAAAAACCGTACCTACTTGCCAGGAAAACAAAATCAGCTTTGCACTGTACATCATTTTATCAGTACCTTAAATACAGATACATCCATTATTTAATATCAGCTGATAGACAGACACATCCAAACAACATGTCATTCAACAAGATATGATTTCAATTATTCCTTTATATCTGTCCTTTCCAAAAACATGTCATATTTTACATAAATAAAAATGATGTCCCAAGATTGCTGCTTGCTTTACAGAACAGTATAAAAAGTACAATAATGTGCCTATGGCCACACCAGATGGTATATTATTCACTTGAGTTCACAAAGTTATCCCTTTGTGGGTAATGTTGACTAAAGGGAAAATAGATTGTTTTACTAGACAAAATAATAATTATCAAAAATGCTGCTTTATTTAACACAAATATTGTTATTCCTTACAATAACGGTATTCATACTGTATGAGGTCACATCCCAAGTTGTTTCGTAATACTGAAAAAACAGAATAATTTCTATTTAATACCTACGTATTCATAAACTTCAGCAGACACAGACATTCAGAATTGTAACGTGTACAAAACAAAGGGAAACATTTTAAAAATGGCTGAGACTTTGTATTAAATTCACTCCAGATTCATGACTTTTAGTAGCTTTATTCAATTGCACATGAGTAAGATCTGAACAACAAATGTTTTGTTGCTATTTTGAAATGATTTCTCAAGATAATGTTAACAAGAAAGATGAGCATTACAAATAGATTTTTGAAGCATTCTGTTTTGTTTGGCTTCTACCTCTACTCTGTTACTATATGAACAGCCTTGCACACTAAGTATAGAACAGAATGTCACCCTTTTGCATCAGAACTGTGTTTATTCAACTGTGTTCCATTTGCAGTTCAGGTCGTTTATAAAATGTAATCATCTACACTATTTCTTCTGAAATCCACTTTTACCGGATGGCAGGGCCTCTTGAAAGCTTGTAAATTCTCCGTTCTTCAAATAAAAGGTATCACGTTCAGCATTGTTAAACGCGATACCTTTTTTGTTCAACTGAGATATTGTATGACATATGTCTGTATGCAGTAATTATCAATATTTGTTTATCAGCATATTTTAATTATTTCAAACTGGAAAATGGCTGACCACCCAAGAGATCTCATCCTGTAGTTTTGCAACTCCATACCTTGTCTTCAAATATTTCCATTCATTTGAATTCAACTATTAAAAATAAATAAATAAATAAAAATAAAAAATCAATTAAAATGCAATCTTATTTTCCCCAAGGGAACCAATTAAAATAAAATAAAATACATAAAAGCATTATAATAAAAAAACGCTTAAGCATAAAAATGACAGGTACATTTTGAAACAATTCTAAATGCAAATGTGGGGATCAATAAGGCGAAGCAACAGACAGAGCAATTCAGGACCTAGAGCATCTAACCACCATACAAAATAGCCTGTTTTTCGCACAATCAATTTTAGCTGAAGTACTGTCTTTAACCGCTACCCACTTACAATGGCAGGATTCAGATTTAGATCCTGACCTGTTATAGTATCAAGTTTAAATTATATGCACCACAGCCTGCTAACAGACTTCTTGAGCCCTATTCAGAACTATCAGTGTTCATGCGCACTTAAGGGTACTTTCTCAAAATGAGCAACTATTAACTTGACAAATTAACAAGCACTAACACCCAAGTATTTCTGACTCTGGCTGTTAGCCCTTCCTCATTCAGTGATGTACAACCTTTCAACTCTTTTGGCATGGAAACATGGGTCAGATTCTATAAGTATGTAAAAGAAGGATGAAGGTAATAGGTAAATAAATACATCTCAGAATGTATATATCTATGACTGCATTAACACATGTATTAATGTGTGCATTAGCCACTTTGAAATCACATGGTATTAGGACCTTTCTTAAGCTGTTATCTCTTCTGCAGTAAAGGTCTGCTGTGTGCATAAAGACAACCCCTGCAATGTTTAATATCAAGATAAGACAGGAACTGCTCACCTACGTATCTCACCCAACAGGCGGTGGTACGTGTTAAAAAAGTTCTTTGCATGTGGAATAAAAATATATTGCTGTGTCCTTGTAATCTCAGTTTTAATTCTATGTCTGATTTAGGCTCTTCTGACTCCCTGTCATCTTGGCAAATGTCATTAATTGGAATTAATTATATTCTGTTTTCTTTCTCACACACCCTCTCTTTCATGATGGCCAAACCACTTATATATTTAAAAATCTACAAGAAAAAAATGCCATCTGGTACTGCTGTCATCTCTTTCAATTTACAGTAGTTCAGAACAGCAGTATTTCCATAATAAAACAACATTGTATGTGTCTGTTGCTGAATTTTGGAGTGTAGAAACAAATGTATTTCTGTTGCACTATTTAAACCTTATGGCCAAATAATGATGCCAGAGAACTTGTGTGCTCTGAGAACATTTATTTGCTCGACTTATTTGCTATTATTTTTTATTTTTTGGGGTCACCAGGAATGTTTTTCCTCTCGGTCCCCACAGTATTATTTTAACCCCACCACTGCAACTCCAAAAAAATAATATTACATGTTGTGGCTATAGGATTATAAGACAGTCAACGTGTACGTAAGTGGGACGGGTAGAGGCGAATGAACCAAGACTGAAAATTTGCCTCAGATCCATTTTGTTTTCATGCAGGTGATGTCAACCGTACTGATATTGAGGATAAAACACAGTAGGAATTAGTTACTCAATGTGGTATGCTTGATGTCATGAAGGGAATTTCTTTGTGATTTGTAAGGGCATACATCAGGTGATTGGCTGAAAGATCCTCAGCAGTCTATATCAAAGGTCATATTGATAAAAATGCCTTAATAATACATTTAACATAATACATTAAAACGTGTTAGTAAAGTATAAATGCAGTAGCTAGGTTTCTCAAACTTTGTTTGATTTTTTTCTTAAGTCATTATAGATGAAAAGTGACTTAAGTGATGGTTATTGGTCGCCTTCTTTTCCTTTTGATGTTTACTGCCATAGGAATCTTCCAGTTCTACCCCATTTCGATGGTCACTGATGTATATTAGTTCGCTAGAACCTGGCTTGCATTGTGCATTATTTACTTAAAGGAGACATTCTGCAAGGTCAAAGCCTGTGTGAAGCAATCTAGCCATCTAATATCACATTCCCAGTACGAAGCATATAGGTTTATTGAATCTGACATTAGTGTTTGAAACCATATAATTTCAGCTGGATTGCTTGTCTCCCTAACACTTATGTGATTTGAGAGCTTTGTTACATTAACATGTATATTATTTATATCTAACGCATGATTAATTAACCGACCTTTCTTAGTATCTCTATGGAAAGTTCCCTGGTAATTTGAGAGAAAAATCAACTGTGCTTATTGGGAATTGGAGGACACATTCATACTGGTTTCTTGTTCAGCAAGTTTATAAAAAATTGATTTGTTTAAATTTAGACAACAGTTAATTGACTGCAGTGTTTCAGGCAAAAGAATTTCCTACACCATAGAAAGGCATAGGGCGGGTCCCCAGGGGCTCAGTCAGTAAAGGCACTGCTGTGCTAGTCATAGGTCAGCTTAGGTCTTAGTGGTGGCACTGGCCTTTGCATACCCATGGGTTGGGAGGAAAACCTGACCCTTGTTCATCAGGGAAACCACAAGTCAACATTGAGATTTCCCAGGGCCATTTCCACCCAGGATTCAGTGACACATGTTGCTTAAGTTAGGCAGGTGAAAAGAGGCTGTTGGCTTAAACAAGGGAAGAGAAGTCTTCCTTTGATTTCTAGTTCTCCTGATTGGTAATTACAGACTGTTGCAGAAATGAGGACAAATTCGAATTTCATAGTGATAAAATAAAATAAAAGTTGATACAAATGAATAAACAAATAATTCATATTCGTTGTTGGTATGTTGGTATACTTGTGCAAATTGATGCAATGGTGCATCCATTTGCACAAGTATATACGGAATTTGTCTGCTATGTCTGCTATGAAGTCATATAAGTCAAATTGAAATATTTTGTATTTGTGTTGCTTTGATGTTTCATTGTTAAGAGTTGTTGTGCCTCACCTTATTGTAGAGCGTAGTGCAGTAACTGACATTCACAGCCCCGTAAAATAGTAATGATGTTTTATAATCCATTATCAAATCTGGAATTCCACATTAAAACAAATATACTTTTCCTTTTCATAAAAATGAAAGCAAATATTGTACTCAAAGTCACAATAATAATAGATATAGAGATACAAACCACAGTTCTTACTGATTACGCACTCTCTGTTTTTTGGTTCAGCATTATTTTTTTTTTATCATAATTGCATTGCATAGAT
This sequence comes from Acipenser ruthenus, assembly GCF_902713425.1. Classification (NCBI taxonomy): domain Eukaryota; kingdom Metazoa; phylum Chordata; class Actinopteri; order Acipenseriformes; family Acipenseridae; genus Acipenser; species Acipenser ruthenus. The sequence goes on from NC_081204.1 coordinate 25,553,592, forward strand.
TTCTTGTCGTGGAAGTGAAATGCACACTTTGCATTAATTAACAAACAGCACCATCTTGTGAATATTGCAGGCAGCTGCTGTGATTTAGTTTTTATAAATGAGTTATTTCTGGATTTTAATTATGAATATTACACTTCCAAACCTTAGGATGTAGGTTTTAAACTGACAAGGATCAATATGATACTATTTTAAATACTTTAAGGGTGAGTTAACATGTTTGTATACTGTATATAAGTCAGCTTTGGTTTGTTTTTAGACAGCTAAAGTAATGCGCTTGCAAAAAAAGTATATTTTAGATTGCATTATATGGGCTTGATCAAATATTTAAACAGAAGAAAGCAGATGGATAAATGAAACAAGTCACTGTGTATTTGCCTTGCATTTATATTAAAGTTGTGAAAAGCAGCATATGATGTGCCTCGGATATTCAGCGGGTGGGTCACTTTGGCAGCTGTCATCTGTGGTCCTGAGGGTTTGAATCTCCTCACCTCATCACTTAATTAATGGGTTTTATTATAAACGCTTAGCAGATTACAGCATTACCAACACATTTGAAACAAATATTGCACATTGCATCTAATAGGGTAACACACTGGTACTAACACTTTGGTACTGCAATGGATTACTATGGGATTTGTTGTGGTGATACAATGGTATGCCAAACTTTGAATGTTACCACATAGTGGTACTGATCTAAATGCTCATTGTCCTCTTAGTCATAATCATTTATTTATCATTGTTGAGCCGCTGACTTTCTCATAAAAGATGATACTTTCAGTCCAAAACTCCCCCAAAATACCCTTGCTATCACATCTTATATAATTACCAGTTATTTGAAGCTGGAAATAACTTAAATGTACAGTATTACTATTATTTGTTTATTTAGCAGACACCTTTATCCAAGGCGACTTACAGAGACTAGGGTGTGTGAACTATGCATTAGCTGCAGAGTCACTTACAACTACATCTCACCCGAAAGACGGAGCATAAGGAGGTTACGTGACTTGCTCAGGGTCACACAATGAGTCAGTGACTGAGGTGGGATTTGAACCGGGGACCTCGTGGTTACAAGCCTGTTTCTTTAACCACTGGACCACACAGCCTCCTTACAATATTAAGTATTAAAGAGAGACATATTTAAGGAATAATGACACATATTTTGTGTATTTTGTGAGAAAAGCTTTCCTAGCATACTAGCTTAAAAGCAGGTATACTAAATTGAATCTGCTGTTCTGTTGTGAAAGATAAGTACTGCTCCTGTAGTGTAAAAGATTGAAGTTTTTATTTGTTGTGATGAAAATTAAGGAAAAATATGGACATCTTTCTTGAATATTTTGATACATTCCAGTCCTTAAACTACTTCTTTAAACCATGTCTTTGGGAAAGGAGAATAACAACATTGTAATTGGTGCAGAGAACCACACACAATTTGCAAAATGTTTTTGAAGAACGTCTGATCCAGCCTTGAAGACATTAACCCTATATTATTATATTGGCAATTTACAGCAAACGATAAGAATGACTTCTGTTTAATTGGGATGAAGACCTAACCAATGTTAGGGTGCCCATATCTATATCTTCCCCAAGCAACAGTTGATGCTATCAGTGTTTCTCCTTTAATCGCTGTTGCTGGAGGCTAAAAATGACATGTGAGGAGCCCAGCTGTTGTCATAACATTTCACATCCCACTCCTCTATGTGGCATTTAGATATTGCTAGGTTAAGGACATAACCTCGAAGCATGGCCACCAAATTACGGGAGTGCATGTTGCTTCAGATAAACCACTGTGATCATTCCTGTGAATACAAAGTGAATCAGCCTCGCAAAAGCCTTTGAAAACTGTCACTGTCCTTGAGGCGCCCAATGATGGTCAGTAATGCCTAAGGCAAGCAAAACATCAAGGAGCTTAAAAGCAGTAGCCTGGCAAATATCAACAGCAATTAGCAAATTGCTTGTGCAAAACAAAAAAAAATGCACCTCCATGTTTTGCAAAGTATGTACAGACTGAAATGTACTTTATAAACTGTACTAGTTCAGTAGTGTAGATAGGTAGACTCTCCACTGATTTAAAAAAAGAAACACTTTTTGGGAAAGAATCATTCAGCTGTTAAACCTAAATGTCTAGGGCAGTGGTTTTTAGCCCTGGTCTACAAGCATCCCACACGGTTTTTGTTTTAACCAGTTAAACGTGAATTGTTTTCCTGTGCAGATAAAACAGCCTTTGAAAGTTTACATGTTGTTTAGCTGGTGAGTGGCCAGTGTTCATCACTATAATACAAATTAAAGAAAACAGGAACTTGTTGAAAAAACTGTTCAGGGTACTTAGAGGAAACCTATGGGATCATTGGTTGTTTTGAACAGGTTTCAATAGTAACCGTGCCTAGTGCTGTACTGGACACCAAATGCAAAGTTTGCCTCCTTTTTTGTGAAAGGAAATAACAACAATAACACCAAAGCGATCTTGCAGGCGCCACTGTTCCAAACACAGATGTGGGAATCAACAGGGGGCAAGGCTGGGGTGCAAACTTCTTACCGTCTTACCTTTATTTTAAAAAAATAGGAGTACCATACATAAAATGTAATATCAAGGTATGAATACTAAGGTAAGAACAGCTATGACAGTGTCAAATTATATTCAGGCTTTCTATTCAGAGGTTTTCAACTATCATTTTGGGAGCTATCTAAGTACTGGTAATAATTGACAGTCACCAAAAGGACATGAGAAAATGAACATCTTCAATGCAACAGATTCATGAATAAATAACAGCAAAAGAGTTGTGAAGCCAAGTAACGAATCTCTGTAAATTACCCCCACATCTGACTTCAGTTTCTACGAGAGAAAGAAGAATTGGTAATGTTATTTTTGCCTGTTTTTATTTATTTAAGTGCTGTATCATTCATATTTTAGTGTGCCTGTTTTGATTAACCTACACCCACCTGGAATAGGCCACATTTGGATTGTGTTAGAGAAGTTTACTGCTCTGGGGAATCTTATTGAATTGAATTAACTACCTAGCCTATATTATCCAGCTGTGGGTTATCCTAGTAGAGTACAGTATGATAAAAACGACAGAAGTTTAAAATTGCCGTTAAGGTTTATAAGCAACCTGTCCACATTACTGTGCAGTCCCTCAGAACTGCGCTCTACACACACAAAAGGAATATGAACTCTTAACCATTTAAACACAAGTATGTATGTATTTATGTGCTTATGCCCACTCCGCTCTGGCTCAGTCTATTAAAACACAGAGTGTTAAATCAATTTGTTTCTAATATATATGTCGTTTAGGGATCGGTTAGGGATCTTAAATTGACACATAATTCTGTTTTCTGGGGTAAAATGTGCAGTAATTTGTAGGAATGCTAAAGCTAATCTTCTCCAATATAAGGTTCTTTACAGACACACCTTTCCAGCAGATGGGTCTTTCAGACATGCAAACATGCCAGTACTGTTCAGGGCATGAGGTAGGCAGTTATGTCATGTACTTTGGTCCTGTCCAATAACAGAAATGTTTTGGAAGAAGGTACTGAGCACTCTGTCTTGTATCCTTGGCTGTGACATCCCTGCCTCACCTGCACTATGTTTACTATGTGACCTTTCAAGCTTTGATCTTCCTTTTGGTGACTGTCAATTATTACCGGTACTTAATTATACCTCAATACATATTGATAAACAACACCTCCAGCAGTCAAGTGATTAAACTATGGAAACGTATAGTAGACATAGAGGGTTGGATTCTCAAAGCTTTAAAAAAAAAAAAAAAAAAGTATTTTAGTTTTTAAGAAAGTTACCCAACCAGAAAAAATAAACAACTTAAATGTTTTATTTAGGGGCTTGTAAATAGTCTGATGTTGTTTCTTAGTAGTCGTAGAATTTTTCCCTCTAAAAATAAAAGGTTAATAACATATGAGTAAAAAGCTTTCTGATATCTAGCCCATAGTGTCTGGGGAGGAACGGAACCTTTTAAAACAGGAAGCAGAACTTCTGTAGAAGCATTTCTGAATATAAATTGGTACAATAGGAAATGAACTTTGAAATAGGAATTGCTGAATGCCAACCTGTGGCCAGGGAAAATAAGACTATTAACCTAAGTGAGAGTTTCCAGCTAGAATAGATTTGTGGGTGGGGATAAAGTACTAACTCAAAAGCTTTTGTGTTTTCCTTTCAGTAAACTATAGTACCTTTGGGAAAACAGTAAAACAAATAAAAAAAATTGTGCAATAAAATAGCTATATATAAAGGGCAGGCATAAAATCTCTTTGGGCTATATCTACACATGCTGTGGCTTATTCTAACTGACACAGAGTGCTGAATTGTAGTACTGGCACAGAACTAGCCATGCCAACTCAATGTCTGCTAGATAAGCCACAGCATGTGTGGATATACTGTACCCCAAACCAAGGAACAATGCCAGCCCAGTACAACCACAAAGCTAAAAATGTGCACCTCAGTTCTAGAATATGTGCATTTCAAGTCAAAGATCATCATAATGTGTGTAGTATTAGAAAAATGTTGGACCCTTGCTACACTATGTATGTATATATATATATATATATAAAATTAATTTTTATGGGTTTAGAAAATGACAAGCATTTGCAACTTTTCTGTGACCCTGATTTATCTTCTTAATTTAGGAATCAAGGGGTTAATTACACAGACACATTAAGAAATACATTTTGGATGAGTTTGTTCTTTGGTAATGTATACATTGGATTTAAGTATAATAAATGCTGCTGTAGTATTATTAAGACCCCACAGCTGGGGGGAGGGACGTTTGTTTTTCGACATTTTATTGATGCAGAACATCTTGTGTCTCATAGATTCTCACACATTAGCATAAAAGGCATTATTTAAGTATGTAATTACAATACATCTGTACCAATACCAATAGGGTATGTAACAAACATGTAGCTACAGTATAATGAAATATTGAATTACATATTGCTAATAAGTGGTTTAATATAATCAGGTCATATGATTTTGTGGTAATTGCATGTATTGAATACTCGAACAAAATTACTATTTCAACTGACATAATTTAGATGAATAAAAAATGTGGAACAAAAATACAGTTACATGATTTTTTTAAACACTTACAGATGAGTCGTATAAAGTCTTGTTAGTTTGTCTCATTCCACATTATATATTGGAAAGAGCTACATTCTGTCATTGATTGCTGACTTAATTAGTCAATGAAAACCACCAACATTTGATAATGACATAAAACTGAAAATGTTATTCAGTAGAAACAGCATGACAGCTCTATGCATCACACTCAAGTATCATATAATTATAGGCTGTATGTGAATGTGTTCCAGCAATCAATGTTACTGTGCTAATTCATCACACTTATCATTGGGATTTGACCTATCCCTAAATAGACTATTTATCATGAAAACATGCCTTTGAACTGCATCGATTTACAATAAAATACATTTATCACCAGTCAAACATTTGTACTCGTCTTTGATTTTTATTTTATTCTTGTCTTTGCTTTTTCATTGTTTTTTTTTGTGAAATATCAGTACCCCTTTATTATCCAGAAAAGGAAAATCAGAAACATTGGATTATCCAAACGCATTTTTCAAAATGCAACCCTGAATAGCTGAAATATCAGATTACCAGAAGAAAGTGGGTAGCCAGAGGAGAATGAACAATTGAGTATCTTCTGTATAATCAAAAAGGGCTCAGTCATTTAATAAATTAGGAAAAACATCTGGAAGGCGGCATGTGTCCAGCAAAAGCCTTTTGGACTTGTACAATGTTAAAGACTGAAGATGTCTCAAAGAAATCTGAATATTTATTGATGTATTTATGTGGCAGGGACAAGGTATAATCTTTAACATGTCATAAAATGCATTGCACCCAAATGCTATGTACAGAACACTGATGTTCCAGTGACATTAACAATACTTTAAAACCATTGTGAATGTATTATAGCGTATATAACAGTTTTGTTATTATTTTGACAGCTGTATAGATAGCAGGAATCAGTTATTATTTGGTGGAACAGACAGAAGACCATAAATCTGACATTCTTAAGTACTTAATGTGCAGTAGAAGGTTTTGTGAAACTAAGATCAGGAGTTCATGCCTAAGCAGTCACCAATGGTTTGGCATCGCTGAATCTTCCAGTTTCGTGTTTATTTTGACAGGTTTCCAGATATAGGACCAAATGTTGACAAAATCATTATAAGCCTTTTATACTCTTAGGCAATGAAGCATTTCAGCACATCCTAACAGTTGTGTCATGACCACTATTAAGTTGTGAATGACTGTGACATTACTTGTCAGATGTCATCAGTGTAGGAGCCATGAACGTAAAAGCATATGACTTAGAAGAACATCCCTCATATAGACTGTTTTTACTTCCACTGAATGTAAGTTTTGGAATCCACTACTGTAGAATGAACACCCTACTAATTATATAACTGACCATTTTTGACATAGGAAGGTATTTCTTTTTTGTAGTTTATTTTATATTTATGTGTAAGGTCTCAGCAACCAGACAGAAAATGGCTTCTCCAGATGACTTGGAGTGCTGATGTTTGATACATAACAAAGATGCAATAAAATAATTGCCCATAGACATTTGTTAACACGGAAGGCCAAAATAAATAGTTTGTTGTAACTGCCTATTCTTTACATTTTTGAATATTTTGTATTGCATAGATCACTCACCAAATGTTTTATTATGTCATCATTGTGTTCTCCATAGCTTGATCTGTGCAAGCACCACTCAGCACTCTGTCTGGCTAGAGAAGCCACAACATGTGCGAATATACCCCATGCAATTTAATGTCAGCCCTGTACCTGTTACTAAATAATAACAAGAACAGCTACCTGGATGGAAGAGTTTTGTTGTGGATTCTTTTGGGTGAATAACTAGAATTGATGTTTTGTGTCTAACTAGCTGCAGAAGTAAAGCATTGCAGTCAACTAGATAGTATACATTTTGCGTTACTGTCTGGTTGACCACATAGTATGTGTTTCACTGTAAAATTGTATTTTCACATGCTGTACATTTTCTTAACCACTGTTTTGTAGTTAAGCTTCAGTGTGTTTATGTGTGCCTGTATAATACTGAAGCTAACAAATACTATGGCTGAGTTTGTTTCTTATTCAAACAGTAGCAAGGGGAAAAATGAAGCATTGATTTTTTTTTCAATGTTAACTTAACTGTGTCTAATTAAAGGTCATTGTACTTATCCTTGACATAGACAAAACCCCACTACTTGTGTACATCAATACAAATCTTGTCAATAGAAAGGTTGTTTTGTGAGTTATTTTTCTGTTGTTATCAAAAGGCCCCAACCATACATTTTCATTTTGCAAAATAAAGCTGCGCCCACATAATATTTCTATATTATACAGGGCAAACTATTATTCCTTACATTCTATTGTTATGGTTCTCACTGTATGTCTGTGGTTCCTCTAAAATACCAGTGTACTATTTATAGTACTTTGGCAAGGCAGATGCCCTGCACATGTAAGAATGTATTTGGTGTGTAGTTGGTTTGTTTAGTTTAAACCCTACACTATGGCTGGGACCAAATCAAAACTTTGACAACCCGCTAATCGCACTTGACAAAACTGTATTTAATAGCGTTTTCTTTTTATGAGTAGAAGAAATAAGATACTTACAAAAAAATGAAAACGCTATTAAATACAGTTTGGTTAAGTGCGATTAGCGGGTTGTCAAAGTTTTGATTTGGTCCCAGCCTATGTCCAGTTCCCCTCCAAAAGGCAGACAAGCCAGCCATGTGAGAATGTGGCTGGTCTGGTTAATCTGACTTGATTGGATGGGAATGTGATCAAGCCAAATTGCTAATTAATTGTTAATTTGGCTTGGCCACATGAAAAGGAGGAGCTGGGAAGGATAGCTCCTTAGCTCATATCTTTTACATATGCTGAAGCAGCAGGTTGTGCTCTTGGTAGTCATCTCACCATGGTAGCAAAGCTTGTTAAATCTATCCTATAGTATCTGGTTTAATCACTGCCTCTTGTCTAATCTTGAGTACAAATAATCTTTATCAAATATTAACAATAGTATACAAATATGCATATGTTACAGAGTTAAAACGCTACATTAATTGAAGTCTTCCTTCCTTGTTACACATTGCTATTTGGCATCGGCAAATATATCCCAATGAATTTGCTTATGTGTGACCTACCAGCCCTGCTGCTTCCTACCCCCATGCACACTACAATATATATATATCTATAAACTGTTGTGGAAGTTTTTATTTTTTTATTTTTATTTTATTAACCAATTTACCAACATAAAGTTTAAATGAATATAAACAATCATTATTCAAATACTTCGGAATTCCAAAAAGGGGCAACAACTTTTTTTTTTCAAATAAATGTGGCCTCTTCTGGCCATGTGGGGTCCCGTTCTTATCACATTGGCAAGGTAGAAACCTTGTGAGATGTTGTAGCTATATGAAGGTAACTTCTATTACTCATCTAGCAATTTCTTTTAGAAAATACTTTAAATAGTATTACCCATATACATGTTTAAAATACATGTTAGACATCACGTTCTTGTCATTTGTCATATTCATATCTGTAAGCAATCTGGATCTGCCAGTGGTATTTCTGAAACACACAACACTCCACAGTTGCTACAGATTTCTCATTTCCTGTCCTCACCTGTTTTCTTTGTGATTATTCTATGCATTTGATGTTGTGTGTTTGTAAAAAGCAATAACAAAGTGTGACAGGATGGTTGAGTGGTGATGTCACAGACCAGGAAGTTGACACACACACACATGGTACTGCAGGCTGAGTCTCAAATGCGCTCTTTCTTTTATTAATCAAAATAAAATATTTAAACAAACAGAAACAAAACACTAAACACAAAACAAAAAGGCACGGTGGCCAAAATAAACAGACACTAATTCTCAAGTATCATGTTTCATGCTGGTGTAAAGCCAGCAAGAGTAGCAATTGTTTTGAGTTTATAAATCGTACTGTCTCTCCATCTTCTTTGTCCTAAACTCTCTCCAACTCTCATCAACCCAACAGGAGCAGCTGCTTCGCTTTTATATATGTGGCCATCTCCCAATTGGTAATTTCTTGATTCATTTGGAGATGTCCACATTACGCATGAGTTTAACTGGATTGGGAATTTTAACTCCATCCATGCTGTAAAACAATAATACCCTATCACACAGAGATTTAAATAGAACAAGGTCAAAGTGCAATTTTTACCATGGCACAGCAGGAATGCAAACATTATTTTTGAACAAGTAAGTGGCTTATCAGATAAAAGCACAAGTTCTAAGTGTGCCACTTTCTAGGATACAACTTGTATCTGCTAAAAATGCTCTTGTAAAAGTAATACCACAATCAATACTTTTGAGTCAGTGAGACTTACTCTACTCTCTCTAAAAGCTAAACTGCTTTTTGATTATCCCCAGCAGTGAAACATTGCCTCTGCCCAACCTTGCATTTCAAATCCTTATTGCCCAATTTCAAATTTAAACAACTCCGGCTCCTGCAAACCAACCAAGTGAAATAATAAAATGCAGGATGATACAATGTGTTATACATAGGTACTACTGAACATTTATTTTTGAACATTTAAAAATGTATTATTATTATTATTATTATTATTATTATTATTATTTATTTTTTTACTTCACAAAACTGTAAAGACTATTTTAAGGAATGTTTTTTAAAGAACTGTTTTAGGTCTCCTGGGACCCTTTTAAATAACTTAAAGTTTGCAGTTGTTCTTTTCAGCTGTTTCAAGAGGGATTATCAGTTAATATTGCTCTTCAAAAAACTGTCCTTAAATAATAAAAAAAAACATTAATTGAAGGGAGGGTTGTGGGTTCAATCCCAGGTGGGGGACATTGCTGTTGTATCCTTGAGCAATGTACTTTACCTAGATTGCTCCGGTAAAAACCCAACTGTATAAATGGGTAATTGTATGTAAAAATAATGTGATATCTTGTAACAATTGTAAGTTGCCCTGGATAAGGGTGTCTGCTAAGAAATAAATAAATAAATCTCTTAGGCCAGGGATACACAAGCATTTCTTTCTTGGCAACTCAAACTGACCGTGTGTGTCACTAATTGACAACTCGAGTTGTGAACACATTTTCAATTGGCAATCAACTTATTAGAACAGACCACTGCTCTATGTTCAGCAATTCAGTTGACAATTTTTCTATGTGCCTGTGTGTGTTCAGCCAATATGATATTCCGCCAATAGCAGTTAACATTTCTTTCATTAAAACTCAAGTTTACAAATTCAAGTTAATCATATTAGTCCAAATGAAAGTGCATTTTCTTCCTTTGTTTTTTTTAATTTGAAGATTCTTCTGATTTATATGTGGACATGGACACAATCGATATCACTGACTCGACAGTGGTTATGGATCACCATCCTCTACTTCAGCTATGCTGTCAGTTTCAGACAAAGACATTTCTGCCTTCCATTATTGAATCTTGTAGGATCCTTCAAACGCAGTTCCTGCTTCAAAGCATGATGTTCTCCATGTCTGTTTCTGTTACACAGCCATTCTCTGGTCCAAACTCGAGTTTTTCTCCATCAACGTCTTTTCAAAATGATTCCAATTATTATAGCAGCTGTTCAAACATGTGTATTGCAAACAGGCACCACCTTAAAATTGCTTTAAATAATTGTCAATTTTCCAGTGTGCATGTGGCACATTTAAAAACAGCAATCCAGTTGTCAATTTCCAATAAAAATTGCCTGTATCCCGGACTTAGGTTAACACTAGAACCGCCACAGTTATACCTTATACAGTTATACTCATACCTAAAACTGCCTCCTGCAGTCATTATGACAGTAACATTTTAAACAACATCAATATTAAAATGAAAGAAAAACTATTGGATACAACTCAAAAGTTGTATTCAAGCACATCTGTACAACCAAAACGCCATATTTAAATGAACAATTAAACATAAAATAGTTTGTTTCTAACTTACCACATATAAAGCACTGCTTCAAAAAATGAAAAACTATAATAAAATAAACATTTCAAAATAAACTAGTGTGTAAACAGGTATATGTACATACAACTGTAAAAACGATATTATATTTTAATTTAAAACAAAAATAACATATGTTTTCTCTTGCGTGCAGCACTGAATCCAGGTTGAGCTGCAGCTTTGCAGTTTTCTGATGGAAATGTTTCTCCTGAAGCGCGGTGGCTGGCTTCAAGATGAAATCTCGCCTATTGATATTTTCCCGGTGCATTCCTTGTACAAAATGAAGGAACTGGTGGCTGCCAGGTTCAGTAGAGAAAACAACAGGCTTGTATATATATTAAAAATAGAATATTGTAGGTTATATTCAAAATAAAAACATGTATTGCTTTTATTTGGTTTCAAAATAACTGCTTTGGCGGTTCTATGTTGGCAGGATTATAACTTCCTTATTTTCGTGATCCTGCCTTTCAAACGCCGTCAGGGTATTTAATACATGTATTTAGGAAAAGACATAAACAGACAACCGCATAACTTTCAGACACGCAGAGTCATTTAAATTTGAAAACCTCAAACCATAAAAAAGACTGCCGTGGCGGTTCTAGTGTTAAATGGTGCTTTGAAAAACAGGTATTACACTTCTAATTCTCTCTTAAAACTTTTATAAACTTGATTTAATGTATTATTTAAAACAGCAAAGTGGATAAGGTATACTTGTATTATCAAAAGTTTATCAAAGCAGTTTTGCAGTTCATCATGGTCATCCTGTGACTCTCCAGCTCTCTGGTGCAAGTTACAGTAAGCTGATGAATGTCAGCTCCTTTAAAAAATCATACCTAAAGCTCAACTGAGTTCCCTTCAACAAGTAATTTCAAAACCTTGACAGTCGCTTGTTGTAATGGAGAGAACATGACAAAAATACTTGGACAATAGCTACATAACAGACTTTGGTCCATGACAGTTTTTGCTCAAACTATCTTCAGTCTATACACCCCTTTCTCTTCTGAGGGAATTTAAATCATGCTTATTAATGGATGATAACTGCTCTTCTGATTAACCCAGATGGTGAACAATGTTTTTTTTTTTTTTTTTTTAACAAAGCTTGTTTAACTGTGCAGCAAATCATTCACAGTGAGATGCTGATGAATTAATGGCTTCTGCATTTCACATTTTTACATCTCATTACCTGAAGACTCAGGAAATCAGTTGCTCAGAAGATTTTCACTTAATGAATTGCTAAAACTCTCCCGCTGGGGAAAGAATTATTATACATAACAATCTTTCCCAAATTCTGCTGTAAACATAAACATGCACAACTGCATTGCATTATCTTCTGACAAAGCTATCAAAATCATAAACACAAAGTCATTAAATGTTCGGCAACTCCCTTGATCTGAATTTTATATATCCAATATATGTATATCATATATTAATTCAAAGCATAAACATGTCATCTTACGTTTTTTATACCTAAATGTCTTAATTGTGCAGGAATAGAACTAGCACAGGCATAGATATTTCACGGTTTTCTCATGCTTGTCCCATGGTTTACAGTACTAATCTGACCATTTCAGGTTTTAACAAAACAGTCCAAGAAATTACTCAAAAAAGACTATATTGTGTTTAATTGCCCAACGATTAGGTTTTCTGTGCTGGTCCACAGGTATTAGAATCCCCCAATGATCTCTGTGCTTGAGTCCTTTTTCGGCTACTTAATTACCGTACGTGTCATTCACCTGCCCCACAGTTTCAATAAAGCAGGACACCTGTAAAAGTTTCATCTTTAAAGCTTTGAAATGGTTCCTAATGTGTTAAATAATTAACTTAATTCCAGACCAGTGCCTACAAATAGGAGCTCTGCTTAATCATGCCATAATTAAAGTTATGTATTTTCCCGGTGAATAAGTTTGATTAGCCTTTTCTTCTTGAGCACAAGTGGTCGGAAATGCATTTGATTGGATTTGAATACAGCAGCAGTCAGACCTTTTCCTTGGTTGAAGGGCATCTGCTTGAGCCAGCTGGTGGATAGGGAGAAAATACAATTACTACCCACTCCTGGGATACAATTTTCTGGGTGCCTAGGAATCCCATAATTGGAACACCCTCTCAGGAATCAGCATCTGTGAATGATTCGTAATTTAGCTGGACATGTCTGCTGCCTGTTGTGAAAACTTACTGGAACTGCTGTACCATTACTTTGTGTTTAGTTTTGAGTAAGAGTACATTATTTGTTTTGAGCAGACATTATGGAGCATCATGAAACCACTTTCAACATTTGGTGGATAGGACAGTGAGTAAGTTTATATAGAAACATATATAGTGTGTGTCTTTTAATACTCAAGAAAAATAAACATTCTAATTAGCATATATGCTATCTGAAATGTATATTTATCATCTGCAAATATCCTACAGTCCCCAATTAAAACAACTTTATAATATTAATAATACTCAGACAGGTAGGCAACTATATTAAACACGCGTTAAACAACAGTAAATGTTTTAAATTCAACATTGGACTGTATTATAAAGCATTTTTCAGAAAGGAATACAATAATTTCAACAATTTACTGACCCCATCCCCCCACCCCCCCCCCCCAAAAAAAAACGGACATTTTAAATAGCATTAGAACATCCCTAATCTGCAAATGTATGTGATCATGTAATCGTTGGGTGCCCGTGCATTCGTATCAGCCTGCAGATATGTGGAACAAATACAATAAGAACGATGAGGTCCCTCATTCAGTTTTTTTTTTTTGGGCCAGTCAATGTAGCAAGTCACTACTCAACAACATTATTGTGGTAATTGCTTTATTCCTCTTTCAAAAATATGCTTCAAAATAGGGTATTTTTTAATCAATAAGTTGTGGCATATCGAATTACTGTCATCCGTTGACTCTGCAGGTGCTTTCCAAGGGGTGATATATTGACCGCACTTTACATTAGGTGTCTCTTAATTACAGTTGTTTACATAATAATTATATATTTATGTAGTTACAATGTAATTACAATGTAACCACATGAGCATTTACTGTTCAATTACAATGGAAAGAGGTCTATGACAAGTTAGGTTTTATAAACCTAATAAATACGATGGCCTATAATAGAGAACCCAGTAAGAAAGGATAGAGAAATGAGAGACAATTTATCAAAGATAATGTTCTCATTCTGAGCACTTCTTATCAAGTTTTGCTTGTTATGTTTATGGAAACAACTATAGTGTATCAAATCACCCTCTGAGATTATACCCACATATTTGTATAATTTCCAAATCAGGTTTTTAGGGTACTCCATTGCTAAACACCAATTTTGTAAATATCTTTAGTGCAAATGTCATAGCACTGGGGCAATCTTCCTTTGAGGAAGATCTTGCCACTCTCAGGTGGTGGGTTATTTAAGGTTTAACAGTAGAGCTTGTATCATACTCATTGTTTAAACAATACCCTTTATACAGCATGCCTCTGCTAGTACTTTGTGGTTTACATTTCCCATTATGTTAGGTAATTATAAATTAAATGAATATTCTGAGCATTATAGGATTGAAAAAATAGCAAGACTACCAGGAATGGCTACTGAGCTCTTTGGTTGTAAGAGAAACTATAACTGCACTATTAGGGTACTTGACAGGCGATTTGTCACTAGACACTGGCAACAGTACAAACTGCATGTACCGGTACTATTAATTAGCACATACAGGACTGGCCGGGGTAGTAGTAGCTCTGGCCTTCAGTGCCATCTGTCTTTTGTGTTGGTCATATTAATGTTTTGAAACAACATTATACAGTATTTCCTGCATACTGTGAACGATTGCACCACTCACAGGTTCGTGCCCCTTTAAAATTACGACCCAGCACAGAGAAATTGAGTTTTTAAGCACGGTTGCGCTACTTTTAATTCCACACAAAAACAAACAAATACCAAACAAAAACCTAACTCCGTTTGGATTGCTTACTAAACAGGTACTTTCCCTGACTAACTTGCAGGACGGCTAAGCCGTTTACCTGGCACCACACAACACACAATAACACAGCAATTACTTCACTCTGGCTACTCAGAGACAGAGCACCTCTTCTGCCTCCTTCTACTCAGCAGCCTTAAGCAGACTGACTGCTCCTCTTAAATACCCTGCACCTGGTCCCAATTTAACAATAGCTACCAGGTGCAGGGGATAATTAATAATAAAACAATTAACAAATTAAATGAAACAATAAAACAATACAATCAAACAAACCAAAAAGGTGCATTTTCTCTTCAGGGAGGTTTTAACCCCCTCCCTGTTGTCTCACACAACCTGCTGCCTTACAATACATATAAACCCATCATGTAAGCTGTGTGGTCCAGTGGTTAAAGGAAATGGCTTATAACCAGGAGGTCCCCGGTTCAAATCCCACTTCAGCCACTGACTCATTGTGTGACTCTGAACAAGTCACTTAACCTCCTTGTGCTCTGTCTTTCGAGTGAGACGCCGAAAGACGGAGCATTATTTGTTTATCTAAATAAACAAATAATAATTATGACTGGATACAGATCTGAAGCCAGGTGTGGTAAAGTAGATACATGTCATTTTTGCACATACATTTTTTTTTGGGGGGGGGGGGGGGTACAAAAATGGCAGGTTCAATTTACAGAAGATGACGTGGGAGGGAGGAGCTTGTGGTGAGGGAAATTGCCCCGTGTAGAGCTTTCTGTTTCATATGCTAAGTGGACACTGTTTTTGATTTGTATTTGTCAGGTGGTCACCCAGGAGACTTTGAGAAGCTGTTGCGGAAACTAGAGATGCACAAAATAAAGCATTAATGGTTAATTGGATGATGTTTGAAGTCTGGGAGGGGTATTTTCTGGAAGCACCTCATTCCAAATGGGAATCAAAGCAACTGTTATTGTTTGTCTATTCCAGCCAACAGCCAACGACACACTTGTTCTGTTAATTAAACACATCTAAGAAGTGCCTGCTTTAATGAACTCCACGGTTGTTTTCAGATTTTGCTTGGGTTTATCTGGGCAAGCTGTGGTAATTAAAGCCAACCTCAGGATTCATTGAAAGCAGCTTGGCTTTTCTCAAGATGAGCTCCATTGATTTTTTTATAAGAATATGAAGAACACAGTTCAGTCGTGGAGAATAATGAATGGCTTCTTCAGAGTCACTTTGGCATTCTAAATTAAGTTAGATGAGTTCCCCCATACAGCCAGGTGTGTTGTGCTTTTATTGCTTAAAAGACAAATACTCTCCAGGCTCATAAATCTTTTTTCTTCTCCTGCTGCTGCTGCAGCAGAGACTGGGAGTGAGGAATATGAAGATGAGTGTGACATGTATCATCTTGAACCAATTGTTGCTGTACAGAGATATCAACTGCCACTTTACACTTTACATTTAACAATTTAAAAAATAACATTAACTCAGCAATTTGAACAGCTAAAACATTTAATAGCTGGTTTTACAGATGAAACTATGGTTACGGTAGCTAGTCTCGGATTAGTGATAAACGGGTCTGTGTGACATTACGAGCTGGATAGCTCTCGTTTACACACCATTAAGATAGCCACTGAATAACAGCGTTTCCACACAGGATCTTGTGTTCAGTGTCTTTGGACACACTTTTATTATTTACATTTCAAAACAACAGAAAAAACAAACAAAACCCTAGCTCCTCTGAACAATAACAATACAAAAGCCCCTCACTGAGTCAGGGCAGGCTAAGCCTGTTATCCCCGATGAAAAATCCTTAAGAATGGTCAGAATACAAAAAAATCATCATTACTGGTTTTCCATAGTATAACAATCACAAAAGTATATTTTCCCTCCACCGCTTGCTCAGCTTCTCCTGCTGGCCCACTCTAGTTGTAGAAATGTATTAACCAAACCACTCTTTAGATGACAATATATGCGCATACCCTTCCTTGTAGTGGCTGCTTGGTTAGTGCTTTGACAACACGTACACCACTCTTGATTGGCTTTATTACCTATTTAGACTCTTTCAAAAATTCCAATTTCACAATGCAACTTTTGTACAGATTAGTCCTCTGACTTGGCCTATCCCTGGTATGTTTGCATCTTCTATCCATCCTAGGAACATTTGCTTGTTCTCCACTCCTGTTCTTCTTCTTTTGACTCCTGGCAAGCTGTAGAAGCAGGAGATTGTGTTGCTTTCTTAACAGCACCACAGCTTCCATAATAAAAGTGTACTGCAGCGTAAAACAGGTTAGTCTTGCTTTGGCTATTTTAAACAAACGGCCGGTAAGCATTGCGTTTATGAAGCTTGCTTTGTTTAATTCAAATGCATTTAAAAGCTACAACAACATGCTGCCAATATCTGCAACTGCGCGCTCCATCATATAAACACATAGCACAAAAAAGAGTAAAACACAACGCTCAGCTCAACTGGTGTATTGAAACATCACTGCTACACACAGCTGATTGACACACGCACACAGCCCGTCTCTCTTAAAGGGGAACGCACCAAAAGGCTGATTGCTGTAACGCTTTCTTTCTGTTTCCATCGCGGGCACTGCACTTGCTGCCAATACCATTACTCTCGTAGCCTAATTTTAATATTTATTGATTTATTTAGCGAGGAGGTTAATTGATCAGGGCGGTTGTGTGATGGTCGGATATGCGACATTCCACTGTAGTTTATTCTGTTATAAATTGAATAAATCTTTAAAATCTTTAATCTTCTTCTGTTCTAGGGTACTCAATTAGCTGAATGTAATTGAGAACGGACAAAACCACAAAATTTTACATTTCACCAAATGTGATGCCCATTCCAGTCTGAATTTTAAAGATCTCTTAATCATGTCCTGTGATCTTTATATCTTGCTTATCTAACAAAATTAACTCTGCAGGAAACTGCACCAGCACCAGTCTTAATTTGAACAGATTGCTTTGCTTCTTGACTGAGAACAAGCCACGTGTCAATTTAAAAGGCATAAATGATGAAGACCTGTCAGTTTGTAGAACGCATAACTGAATAAGCACTTACACTGTACCTACTTGTTTCTATGTGACTATTGCTACTGAGGTATAGAACACAAAAATGAACAACAAAAACAAAACATTGTTTTACCAATGACATTTTGTATTACTTTTAATTGACTTGGATTTTTAAAGCAGTTTTAATAATCTGTGTCTTGGTCCTTAATTGGCGTATTTGAGCCCAAATCCTGTTGTGCCCAAGGACTCAGCACTGCCAATTCAGCAATTCTTTATGAATCCCTTACAAAATAATAGTGAGAATATATCCAGAGGTTATTTTTTAAGACTGAAGTCTTTTTTAGAAACCTCTTTGTTACACTTTAGGCACCCACAATAAAGGTTCAAAACCAATTTAGTCTCGTATTGAATCTAGCTCTATAAATACACTCCTGGAGGAAAAACATTATTTTTCTGCCCATTCAGAAAAAAAAAAAAAATCAATTTGCCTGCCACACAAAAAGCCAACACTCTTATTTACATCTAATTTTCTTGCAATTGCCCTCCCTGTGAAAGCCTTTTTCTATTGACAGAAAAGGATACTGTTAAAGAATGCCTTCAGCCTTGCAGGCAGTGAGACATCTCCTTTGTCTGTGCTTTTTTGTGACTTTCATTTGTTTTAATAAATGTGACTGAAAAAACACAGACTAAAACCTTTGTATACCTATAAACTATGGTGTGAAGTCCATGTAAGCCACTTGTGTATTTAGTATTTAATTAAGTGAATCTAGGTGGAATATTTACTTCCAACATTGTAAAATTGTTACACTGCTTATATTTACTACTTGCATCATTTTAATTGACCTTCCTTTCACTACAAGCACAGCCAAGCTTCACTGTTTTATGTGCTTTTGCCAAATCAAGCATCAACACCCACTGAAAGTATATGCTCTTAACAACAGTTTCTAGTTTGTCTTTTTTCTCTGACTGGTTAACTGACTCAACTACAAAAGACATCACTAACGATTAAACAACCACGTTTTTCACCTTACGTATTCTCCGAAACCATTCTCTCACAGTCCTTCACATTGTATAAGCTCCCTTGCAATTACAGACAATCCGACACATGAGATCCCTAGGGCCAGGAAAAATATTCAGATGTATGACTTTACCAGTCGGCGGGTATTAATTAAAATTGAAAGAAACATGTTAAAAAAAAAAAAAACACAAAAAAGTCTACATTAAGATACCAATCAACCAATGATAACAAAACAGCATCTTTTGACACTGTGTTTTGAATTAATATAATCTAATATAAACCTGTTCTGATTTATCCTTTTTAAACCACTCTCTTTATCTGTGATCAGTTGTACATGGTTTCCAAATATAAATGCTTCCTGAAACAGATTTGCAGTAGGACCTGCTTTTCCAGTCCCCAGTGATCCCTTGGGAAGCCTGTGTTCTGTGTTCAGCTAATCAGATTTACACAGTGTTCAATTGTCTTTGTATTCAGCCGAGTGTGTACCTCAGACAATGCTGTGAATTCCTATATGCTGGACAGTTGAGAATGTTCAAATGAGTTTTAACATTCAGCAGACTGAATCACATTGGAGCAGCTATAATAATGTATAGAATCTGTGCCTTTGATGGGAATGCAGGATGGTACAACTTTGGGGAAGTTGGCGAATGAGAAAAAAAAAAATTGTAGCTAACTTGAACTATATTTATTTCTTGGTCATATATCTGTAATTGTACACTCATTTTACTTAGCTTCAAATCAGATTAGATTAGATGTATTAGATTATAATTTAGCATTCTGGATTTGACTGTTGAAAATAGTGATATTATGGCCCTGTCAAATAACATAGTGTTCGATAGCCTTTGCTTAAATTGCAGTTTTGACACTATAAAAAAAAAAAAAAAAAAAAACATTGTTGCTTGTGGTTGCAACAGACTGGATTATCAAAAAAGTGATTCAAATGATTTCAAGCTTGTGCAAATCATTTATTCATTTAGTTTAGAACAATTAAAATAATACAGAAGTACCTGCCAACCAAGCAACCAAAATAACACCTGTGTTGCCAACAATGTGTGGACCCAGCAATAATTCGGGTCAATTGAATCATCTAGCTATTTAGAAGCTGAATTTCAGGTGTATCATATTAGCAATGGCCAAGAAAAGAGAGTGTTGTTTTATAAGGCAGAAACCTGTAGTATAAGAGAGGGAAATTGTGTGTTATACAATTGAACCTATGACACGTACTACTATATTAAAACACAGTGTAACTGCCTGAATAATATTTGGTGCCGTTCTTTGTACAAGCACAATGCCAGTTTAAAATGGTTGAAAATGGACATTACTACACTGCAATGCAATTGCACACACAAGCACAACATACATGAATTAACTTAGCTGTCTGTTAAGTCTCCCTCCAGGTTAATATAAACACTTTTCCTGTGCTATATGTAACAGTTAAAATGTCTTGTTTCGTTTAGCTCTGAAAACCTGTCGTGTATCTTTGAAGTTCCACACATGCCTGACTAAGATCTGAACATGTGCTAAACAACCCTCATTGTTAAAATGGCTCCTCGCCGTCACACTCTTAAGAGAAAACGACTTAGAAATGCATAACTCCCAAACCTCTGCTTTATTACCATTGCACATACTTATACTGCCATCTATAGATCATTTGTTTTGTCATTTGTTACAGTATTCCAGGAACACTGCTGATTCTTTATAGGTTTTCTTTAAATCTTAAACAGTACCTGTCATACAGTAAGAGAAATAAGTCGCCAAAGTAAGGTAAACATGTCCTCCTCCTTTTTCTCCCGTTTTTTTGCAGATTTTTGCAGACCCCAGGCACTTTTGTCCACGCATATATGTATATTGAGGGCATCCGAGTTTAATGACAATTAACTTGTTGTGTCAACATGGAAATATACTAGGGAACGCATTTAATGTGACATCTGTATAATTTATATTAAACAATGTTTGATATTTTAAAATGGACTAGTTGTACCCACCGCACGCAAAAAAAAGGGAACACACTTATTGTGACGTCTATATCATTTTATATTTAATTATTTATTTCTGTTTTAAAATGCGCGGGACTTTGTTATCTTTGTTATTTTTTCCATTTTGGAGATTTTTTCAAGTCGTCGTAACGCTCACTGTCGTCCCCATTGGCACAAGGAAGTACGGTTCCTCTCGATACTGGTTGATGAGAGTAACGCTATTTGTGGTCTCCACTGGACAAAAAGGAAAGTTAATTTCTGAGAATTAGCTATGCTGAAGGATAGCCTATATATTTGGTAAAAGTAAAACATAAATAAATACATACATTAATAAATATTGAAATAAATGAATACATAAATGAATACATAGACATTTCTTTCTTTCCTTATCTATCTTTATATTTCTTTCTTTTTCACTATCAGATATAAACACTGCCTTTTAATACTGTATGAAATGAAAATAAATACTCAACAGTTCTTGTTCAATTGTATATTAGTGAAAATTTTTGTACATAAAGGTCGTCATGCTTTCATATACTGTATTTTTACTTTCAAATTAAAAAATGTATTGTAACAACCTGGGCAATTGCTTTGTTGCAGGACTTGTTGTCTGTTCAGTTTGTCTCGTCTGTCTTTTATGTTGAATGGGTCACGTTACTTAGCATGGGAAGGGGGAGGAATGGCTTGTGTTTTTCAGGCACAATAAAAGCAGATCGAACTTGCATCAAAAACACAATCCAAGTTAGTAGAAACAATTGCAGCAACCTTGTACCCCACCGCTTTTACAGTTGTGCCTATTTGCTTGGTGCTGGCAAAGGTTACCCAGATTGTTTCTTCTAACTTAGCTTGTGCTTTTGACACAAGTTAGAAGAAACAATTGGGGCAACCTTGGCCCCCATCGGTTTTACAGTTGTGCCTATTTGTTTGTGCTGGGCAAGGTTGCCCCAATGGTTTCTTGAAACTTGGCTTGTGTTTTTGATATCTCCACTTTAAATGGCTGGGCACTTTTAATAACTTGGCATTTTTTCACCTTTCCAATGGGCTACAAGCTAGTGAATTATTTTAGTTAATTATTGTTCAATGAAACCATTGACTTTTGTCTTGTAGTACCTAACAGAATACCAATGGTATCTGGTCTTCCGATAATAGTGCTCCTTAGTGCATTCAATAGATAAAAGGGCATGCATCTGTTTTTATTGTAATTTGTTTCAATAAAGGTTATCCTTGGAAGGAGGTCTCTATCCCTTTATAAATTACTTAAATACATAAATAATGCATAAAATTATTGTTGAAAAGTTGTATTTTGCTTTAATTATTGGCAGAAAGTCACACAATCATCTGATTTATAGCAGGCAGCAACTAGAACGAGGTTCCCAGCAGAGCTATTCCATGAAAATGGTATGTTGGTTATACTAATAGGTAATCAATATCAGACTAATGGAAAGCCCAAGATTTCCTGAGTAGTGGGTACTGTATATCCATATACTATTGTCAGCAGCCCTATATTAATGATCTATCCAATTAAACAAAGTTTTGGAATGGCCAGACAACCTTTTATCTATGTTAATATTAGGGGACCACATAACATAAATAATTAACATTTAACGAGAGGCGAGTCATTCCAATTTTCTGGTCAACTCCAGTAATATGGCAAGTAGGGTTATGGCAATAGCAAATAAAATTGCTGTTGGAAAGCATGCCATTTCTGCAGTGAGTTCCATTTATGTTCATGTGGATTGGTTTGTGCTTGTTAAAAGTGCTTTTATTTATATGAAATGCCCTTTTATTGTTAAATCTACATCGAAAAGTAATCCCGCAACTGTGCGGCTGGGGAGAGTGTAGCGTCTCATTAGGGTACGAGATACAGAGAGTTGATACAAGACTGAGACCTGCAGTGAAAATGAAGCAGTACTCAAGATGGCAGTACTCCAGGTCTGTAACTGCTCCTCCAAACTGTTTTTCAAAGTGGTTAATACCTGTATTACCTCAACGTGTCGTTTCCCACCTCTGCCATAGGAACAGTCATGTCTGCTTAGGCAAAATTTCAAATCCTTTATACAATTCCACTTCATAATTCTTGATGCTACCTGTCAAACATGGCTTCTGATTGAGTAATCAGAAATTGACATTATTTTACAACACTAGACATTATTTGAGGGAAAGAAATCTCAGTATTCTGTTCAGAAAACTGTATTTTACAACATCATAATTTACCAGGGTTAACAAAAAGACTCATGGCAACAAGGAACGTGACTTTACAAGATAACTCCTGAACATGATCTGTGACTGGATAGTAAAACTGTTCCATAGTTCTGTATTCAACTGCCATCAGCCTCAGGGCCAGCAGGAAGGATTCTGTGTGATTCAGAGGCAATATGCCTGCAGCACAAGGTGACAGAAACTTTGTGTTTAAAATGGCATAGTGGTCCACTGTATCTGTTTCATAATGTTACATTCAGGGGAGCACTGCAAATCCTTAAGCGGCAACAGAGGCTGCAAACTTCTGCACATCTGTGTGTAGCACGCTGCACTCTCCAGGTCCATAGATAACAGCAAGGCACTTTAGCAATAGACAGAGGCATCTTTGCAAAATCTGCCAATGGTGGGTGCTACAAGTAGGTATATTATAGACCTGGACTGTTAAAAATAAATAAAATATGCAGACTAATCGTAATATAACAGTCTTTAACATTAAAAATCCACTCAACAAATAGGTCATGGTTTAATTACGTGAGTTAATACATTAATTGCAGCTACCAATTTAAAATACCTATATGTATATATCATACCTAAAATATTACTTATACTGTATGGAGCTACATATGACTAATTATTTATTTAAAGTGCTGAAGTCAGGTGTGTTATGAGCAACTATTGCATATGGTTTAATTAGTGTTTAGTATGCCTCCCTAATCATTGGCCAGTCACTGACTGTAGTAACCATGGCTTTGTTACAGCAGGAACAAAAATAAGGTTGATCTTATTTTTTACGTATACAGCAAATGACTATGCTTCTTTGCACAGTATTTACTGCAGTATAACCATTTGAGATGACCACTGGTTCGGTTTATTAATGCTAG
This sequence comes from Acipenser ruthenus, assembly GCF_902713425.1. NCBI lineage: Eukaryota > Metazoa > Chordata > Actinopteri > Acipenseriformes > Acipenseridae > Acipenser > Acipenser ruthenus. Next base: position 25,577,563 of record NC_081204.1, read on the forward strand.
ATTAAGGTTCTGTTTTTAATAACATATTACCTCTGATCAATTCTAAAAGCTATTTATTCCAAATCATCTTTAGGACTATTTAAAGAACTTCAAAATCACATTTAAAATTGCAAATTCACATGGAACAACTAAAGAATACTTACAAGCCTCCAGAATAAATGCCTACATTGTGTGTTTCTAATGACAATGTTGATACCTTTTATTGGACCAAAATAAAAAGTTCAAAACACAACTTTTCAAAACAAACCCAGTTTCTCCTAATGAAGACCCTTTTCAGTTTTGAAAGCTTGTGTTCTAGGGCTGGTACTTTCCACCATTACTTTCACTAACACATTAATACTGTGATATGGTCAGGAAATAGAATAAAAAATGCCCTACTTAGAAGAAGGTATCTATCTATTTGGTTACAGTGTTCCCCGGAGTTCCGATGCTAATCTGATATAGAATGGTAGTGCTTGAAGTCTCATTTGACCAAGGCAAAGCCAACAAGCCAAGTCCTGTGAACCCCATTAAGATAAACTGCATTTTAACAGAACAACAAAAAAAAAAAAACTGCATTTAAAATGCATTTAAAGTCTAATTATATCACACTACACTTGTGATTGTTTAGAGTTAAGTCAAAGGATCCTCTCAGTTTTACCAAACCACAAAATTTTTATTGAAATGTATCTACAATTTTCATATGAGCTATCTCATTATTTATAGGAAGGTGACATAGAGTGCTACTTATTGATCATTTATCTTTATTGAAAATCAATGGAATTCTATTTTTAAAGTAGATTTTGATTATATAATAAAGATAAATACAACACCTAAAAGCACAAGTCCTCAATTCCAAACACAACACTCCAGAAGTTACCAGCACTGGTCTGTCTTTGTTGGAGCTGTTGAGTTTGCTGGTTTTCAGCCAGTCATACTAGTTAAGGAGACTTAATGCTGCTTGAAGAACACTCAAGAAACTCCAAAATTAATGTAATTGTTATTGACATGTGAACCTATTTATATACCTGCTGGGTATCCAGTAAGAACCCAATAATATTTGCTCCAATTTATAGTAGTATCTGAATTTTTAATAGAAAGCAATCTAGCAGCCAATACTTTCCAGAACCAATCAGCACAGTGTCTCATAACTTTTAACGTGAAGGTCAGATCACAGATGCAAATAAATCCTCAGCATGTCAGTGTTACAGTAATGAGGATTGTTGTGTTTCAGTGACACATTGCCAGTGCTCCATTAACTGCCTGGCTGCAGGCTCCATTGCACGAGAGCAACAGGAGATACATCATCAGCAATAGCATATTGGTGATAATAAATACTTATCACCTTGATGAAGGCTGATTACAGTTGCAATATTTGCCTCATTAGACTAATTAACACTCATCATTTTTCTTAGGTTGACGAAGCTCTGCAGCTTCTGAAACTGAACATGTTTAACATTTAACCTTAGATTGAGACACTGCCACTTCATAATTGGGCCAGGCATTCTAAATAGGTGTCAAAAAATAATCTTTTAACCTTGGCCTGGTTTATGTTCAAATTTTCAACTATATTGATTTAGATGCTGTGAAGGGCACTCAATGCTGGGATTGGTGCAATATGTTGAGCAATATTCAGAGTCTGCCTACCATTTTTAGTTTACAATCCTTGTGTTAGAAAGAGACCTTCAATGTCAAACAAGCCTGCTGCGCCTTCAAACAAATCCTAGAAGCTGACCGAGTCATTGGCCTCAATAATTTTGCACACTGTTTAGGACACAATGAAACGAGAGAGCATATTTTCCTAAACACAGCGATGCACTGCTCTTGTTTATTACAGGCTTGTGACCTGTGTAGCAGCGGTGATAACAGGTGTTTAAAAGGATATGGGATGGTACCATTAATGCTACAATGACTTTGGAATCACAGAACTGGTCAAAAAAAAAAAAAAAAACAGCCATAACTGTGAAGCTTTTTGTTCAAAACAGGTTTTTACAGAATGCATATTTAACAACGTTGTTGTACAGTACTCATTATTTATGTTTTTAAAACATTTTTGTTTTAATAAGTTACTTTATTTTGAAGAAGCTCCCTGTTCTTAGGACACTTTTATTCAATTAGTGGTTAAAGGGGCTAATTTGGTCAACCTATCCCTACAGTTTACCACAGTAAGTTTGCATTGTAATTTAGCAGTTGTTACTTTTTAGGTTACTTTTCACCTGAATTAACCTAGAAAAACAGTAGTGGAACCCAGATTCTGTTTACAGCAAACTATTCTTACCTTCAGTTGGTTTGGTAATAGTATTTCGCTTCTTCCCTTGTTTATTTATGTATTTTTTTCATTTCATGATATGGCAGCAGTGTGGAGTAGTGGGTAGGGCTCTGGACTCTTGACCAGAGGGTGGTGGGTTCAATCCCCAGTGGGGACACTGCTGCTGTACCCTTGAGCAAGGTACTTTACTTAGATTGCTCCAGTAAAAAAAAAATCCAACTGTATAAATGGGTAACTGTATGTAAAAATAATGTGATATCTTGAAACACTTGTAAGTTGCCCTGGATAAGGGCGTCAGCTAAGAAATAAATAATAATAATAATAATGTTTCAAATACAATGTTATTGATAAGACTGCCGCATCATGGTCTCTGTACATCATATAGTCAGATTGCTTTGTAGTCTTTGAAATATATGCATTTTCCAAGGCAGAGTAGTCCAATCTAATCAGGTCTAATTATTTAACTGAATTCATGTAATAGTGATGCTGAAGTCAGTCCTAACACCCTGAGGTGGTGTTTGCCTGCAGGTCGAAAGCACAGTTATGCTTTCAACAGTCCTGTATAGCTAGGAGGCATGGATATTTTTTTGACTCCACATAAAGGAACCAAGACAACCAAAAAGCATGTTTTCATGGGTGACTGGAGTGTCATCTGTTGTTCACTTCACATTCATACACCATTAAATCTCATTAACCAGATAAATATTCAACAACAACCTCAGGCAGAAAGGGTTTTTTTTTGGACAAACGGCCAAACCTAGAGGTGTGCAGATACTCATATTGTTCAAGTTATTTGCTTTAAGATTTGCTTTAAATCAAATAAAATTCAAACCAAAACAAAAAAAGCTCTCCATTGGTTCTCCTTGTTTAAAAAAAAAATAATAATCTTCCCTAAAATGCAAGTTTGAAGGGAGTTTAATTTTATACCTATGAGCAGTGCAGAAAAGTAAAATGCTCTTTCTGATAACTAATAAGAAAAACTCTTTTAAGCTTTGGAGCTTATAATATTAAGCTCGTCAGCGTATCATATTATGCTTGTGAGCTTATAATATTAGCATTTAAATATTCTTGGGCTTTTGAACATAATTTGAAATAAAGTAGATTGGCCCACTGACCAAGTTTGTCTTTCCCAAAGCCAAAATGAAGCAATATTCTATTTGATTTTTTCCTTTTTAAAATGTATAAAGCTCTATTTAGATTTTATTTTGTTATAACCATTAATACAGCACTAGATAGTGTGTGTGTGTGTGTGTTTCAGATGTCTGTCTCGCTTTTCTTGAAGTTATAAAGTCATCCCTGTTTACCGCAGTCCTTTTTAATTGAAAAATATACATGGCTTTTTGATAAAGTTCTCTAGTCCTTTCATTTCAAGTCAGCGCCAGTTGTATGGTGGCATTCTTGCTGGACTGGCTACTCTTTCTGCACAGGTGGGTATTTGGGTTCAGGGGAGCCGTGGATAGCACTTCGGTGACATTTCTTGATCAATCATACGATTTAGAATTAATAATTTTTGGAGCTGAGGTCACATTAGTCGTTACAATTTTGTATTTTGGTTGTGATTTGACAGGGATAGGGATACAGGTCCTTTTTTCTCTTTCTCTCAACTCCAGCCATGTGAAAATGTGTCTGGAATGAGGAGACTGGGACCTTGGTTGTATGGCTAATCAATTAATCAGTTATTCAATTTGGCAAATGAACCCAGCTGATTAGAAAGGGCTGCAGAAAGCCCATTCAAGGGTGGCAGTCTGTAGGATTAGCTTCTGTAGTATAGATGAAAGTGCTTTTGTATATGCATGTTTGTTTTGTATTGGGGAAAAAAAAAAGCTGGGGCTTCCCTGAAAAGAACCTGAAGATTAGCATCCTGTCAAAATGACACATGACATACATGTGCCTATGGTACATTTCAGACTACTTATATATTTTAAGTACATAGTTCTTTCCAGTTAGAAGCAAGTTTATAAAAAGGTTTATAATTAGAAGATTGTTTTTTCACTGAAGCAAAATGTCTCAAAAATGAAATAGCTCCCCAATTGTTATGCATTTATTACCAATGCAGAATAACTGGGTGGGATATTTGACCTCAGTTTCTGCTGACAAGACAGGTTTCAAAATTGAATGTTGTACCAGTATCGACAGTTACCATTTGCTTTATAAACCAAGCTTGTTGCTGTTGGTGTAACTTGAAAATAAATGGTAAACGGTGCAATCATGCATGAAACAGCAGCTGTGTTTTATTTAATACATTTGAGGCAATTATAATGTATCATTCTGATTGATCATTATAAAATCTTGCATATTATTTTCATTCAGCAACACTTATTATAGTGTGACCTATGCAAACATGCTTTGTGGTGGTTTAATAGAATACATGATGAATGAACATACATCTTTTTAGCAATAATATAATTCGTGTTCAATGAATACCCTGGTATAATGTAATGATGATGTTTAAGAAATGGCTGGGAAACATGTTTAGCATTATATAATGATCCAAAGAAAGCAACATGGCTTCATTCATAATTAATTCATGTGTAACTAATTCATTTATAAACCTTTTTTCAGGTGTCATTTATTGTATTTCCTGGGCATTGTCACCTGGATAGGAAGTTTGGGACTATAATTGACATATTCATTACAGTACGAGGAGAAGAACTTAGGTCAATACCCCTTTTATTAAGTTCAGTTTAGTACAATTTTATTTAAGCAGGATTAGTCAAACACATTTTACAACAATGCCATATAATTCCATTTGACCAGATTTACTTTTTCTAAGTTCCATCTGGGCCCTACAGTGAGACATAACATGAAGATTGACAATGTTCGACAACACAGATCAAATTAGCAATGCTAAAAGTACAGCATATTATTCAAAATGATGCCCTCCTGAATAACAGGAGAGCTGGCCTTTTACCCCACTTGGTTTCCTTGAATAGATATTCATCTTCAAAAACAAGCAGGATTTTAATGAGGTACCTTCATAGTTGACCTAATGTGATTAAGGATGAATGATAGACTTGTCTGATACTTGTCTTATTTTCCTATATAATAAAACAACCAAAGTGCTAAAATTGCATTGTACATGGTGTAATATAACTGTCAGTCCATCTTTTGGTCTGAGCAATGATTAATCTGATACAGCCAATGTATTAGGAGATCACAGGACAGCAACTCAAATAGGCCTTAGTAATTCATATAATCATGATTGAGATAACATTTGATTTTCTAATGAGTATTGAATGTGCTGCTCATGGTTGATTAGAGTCACTTATTTCTCCTTTGCAATCAACTTTACACATAGAGTGAGCATTTATCATGCTTGTCATTCATTTTGGATTCATTTCCAATTTAGCACAGAAGTCCGCTTTTAGCATATGTTTCATGATGTTGTATGATAGATAGTGGGGCTGTAAAAATGTTCATATTAGAAATGTTTGCCATTTTCATTGTCATATTGTAAATCCCATAAATAAATTATTGGTTTTTTTTGTTCATTTTGTTCATTTACAAATAATACAGAGAATGTACACAGTAACTTCACAATATGCAGGGAAAAAGTCATCACTTTTGAGTAATTTCTGAGGTTTCTTTCATTGATCAGGCCTCGATCAAAGACTGTGAGATCTGTTACGCTTTTATATATTGTAGTAAATGTTTCAGGGATCCCACTAGCATACAGTACATTAATCAGTCAGGCAAGGCATTTCATTGTCAGAAAAGTGTCTGCTACCTATCCCAGGTAGTTCAATGCATTTGTCCAACCTCTAAATAAAATTAAAATATAATAATTAACTTTAAATTAAAAAGCTGTAATTCTACCATGCTGTAGAAAACAGTCCATCTCATAATCCAGCCGACAGGGGGTGAAACAGCGGATCAATTGAGAACAAGGGGCTATCTAGGAACGAGAACAACCAATGAGAAACACCCCACGTGGACTTGGGCACAGCTCAAAATAAACAAACTGACCAATCACAGGGTGGAAATGAGAATCACAAAAGCAGCTGTGCGATTTTCAAAGGCTGTGCTTCCCATATAGCGCTTCCCACACTAAGCAAGCTCACCACAGGAGAAAAAGGTTCCCCGCAGGAGAAACAGAGCGCTCCCCACACTGGAAGCATGCGCCACACAATGAACAGCGCTCCAGGCAAGAGAAAGAATGCTCCTGACATGAGACCTAAGGCTCCACACATAGAAACAAGTCTGAACTTTGACAAAAGTTCTGAAGAAAGTCGGCTTCTGAAGTCACAGGAACATAAGTGCTCGAATGCAAGCAAGAATCTATGGTCTGAAGACTGGCTACAATCATGTTCTGAGAAGGCTGAAATCAGCTTTGAAGAGAGCCGTAGGTCTTTGCCCTACGAGAGCCTGAAACAATAAATGGGACACTGCCTTGATCTGAAAGCGGGTCTTGGTTTCCACGTCACTGCAGGCACAAATGAAAGCATAGCCAGCAGCTGGGCCTAAGGTCATGTACTAGCCGTACAGAAGAATTGCAACTGAGTTACGTCTGATCAACTGAACTATTTCCAGTTGGAAAACTTCCGACAAGTCAAAGATAATGCTGCAAGACTTGGAAATCAACAAGCTGATCTCCATTTGAAAATAACTATTTGTTTATTGCAAGCCAACAAAATACAATTCATACTTCAAGCAAAGTACTTCTTCTTTCATTGGAACTTCTGATCCAGAGAGCTGCAGTGTTCATCAACAACACAGATTGACTTCTTTGTTGAAAATCGGCATATTAAATACTTTAGGACTCGAGTGATTAACTGTAGCAAATGCTATCAAGTTAGTGGATAAACTGTTCTAGGAATAGAATATAACTGTTTTAGAGTGTGTAAGAAATGTATTTTGTTTGTTGAAATGTGTAACTCAAAGGAGTTGCCAGAGAATTTGACCATTGCCCCATTTCTGAGTTGAGGTTGATAACATATTATTAGTTTGGTACATCACATCTAAACTCAATTAACACAGAAAAACTAATTTGCTAAATTAGGTACTGGAATGTTGCATTCCATTCTGAATGGGAAGTTGAATTAATTCTCGTGCATATTGATATGAATTACAACGAGAAACGGGCATTGAAAATACTAGACACTTTGTGCGATCAGCCATTATTAATATTAGTATATTAACCATGTATGCGAACGTTATGGTTGTTGTAATCGTTTGACTATGAAATCAGTTAACTGTATACTATCCACACATCTATCAAACCAATAGCCTTTCCTTTCTGTAATATTAGATTAGTTGTGCACCCATTTTTATTCTTAAATAAACTATTGTTTTATATTTCTGACACGTTGTGTGAATGTCAGTTATTGTCAAGGGAATCCGAGTTCTACATGATCTAGAACTTAAATATGGTATGTCTCGTTTCCTACATTTTGACGTCGCTGATTGAGCGACTAGAGACTAATTTATATTTAAATAAATTGTATTCCTAATTCACAACAATGCCAAAACAAATTCACTGAATATCTACATTGTATTCAATCAGAAATGACTCATGTTTAGAATACTAGACTGTGTCGACTCTACTAGGTACGCCTTCCAAAGCTGATAAAACAAAAACATCCAAGGCATACAAAATCCCTGAGGTGTTGCAGAATCAACCTTTTAATCTCAACCATTTGCAGGGATGTAGAATTGAATTCTGCAAGGCTGCATACACCTAGAGGTGATGGATGAACCGGCTACTCATTCTTAAACCAAGGTTTAAAGTAAATAAGCATACCCATAGATAAGAGTATTCTATTTCACTGCACAATGCTGAGAGTCAAGAAAGTACCTTATTGTCACTTTGTTGGTTAAAGAATACTTTGCAGGGTCATGTCTATTATTTTGAACCCTGCTGGACCAATCCATCCTAGATTTATTGCATCTAAATGTTAGGACTATAGGACATTATAAAGCAGAAAGTATTTGTTCCTTACACTCATTTGGTATTGCTCTGTTTCTATAGCTCAAAGATACCAATGAGTTAATTTCTCAGTGGAGTCTCTACTAACAAAGTGTTTTATTCTGCATAAACATAGAGTTTGCATACATTGTTCTCCCACTGTTTACAGATTAAAAGTGTATTTCATGATGACAATTACAACAAAAGGAAATCTGCACTATGCTATTTAATTCAAGAGTACTTTGAACCTCTGTTAAATCTGGTGCACATTTGAATGAGTATTAGCGACACTTGTTAATCTTAGAAATATTTGATCCAACATCCTTCTGTTTCTGTTTATAAAAAAGCTTTAAATGCAAACCTTCAGAAGTGCTTTTCCGCTGAATTTAAATAAGTATTTTGAGTATAACATCCCAATAATCCCAAAGTTTGCATATTATACTGTAACCAAAACATTGTTTTAAGCACAACAAACATCTTTGTAAAACAATGTACTTGTGAATATACAACTGTTTTTTTTTTAATTGTTATTATTATATATAAGTTGTATACAGCATACACAACAGCTAGTGGATATCTGCTGTTAAATGAGAACTTTTGAACTGTAAATATAAAGTCTTGTTTCAATTAAGTTAACAGTGGAGACGTAGACACCATTACTGTACCTATCAATATATTTAAATACAAAATGACTAGTATGATTGGCAGTTGATTTAGAGTGGACTGGACTTACAGAATGGCCATAAATTCCTTTGGGTACTTTGCAGTGTCATAGCTGTAAAACAGCACAGCACATGAAGGTGAAAATGAAAAGAGAAACGAGCCTGCACTTACATGCAGTTCATTGAGTGTGACTTCCTATATTATAAAGGGCTTGTTTTCATTGATGTGCTGGTAATAACATACATAATATTGTAGCTTTTTATGAAGTACATGCAACATTATTTGAATGTGGTCTTATATTATAAAAGGTATGCCAAATATAAGCCTTACATAACTTTGGAGAGGAGGGCTATAGTGGTAAAAAGGCTGAGGGCATTGCACCCTGGAGGTAACAATAGTCATCCCAAGGGGCATTTCGTTTTCTACTAGGAGCTGAGTCTGCAGTACATCTTTAATATGTGAGTCAGTCAAAATAATAAGAGCGGCAAGGTTGGATAGTAAATATGACTTTATATACTGTAAATCCATAAATATTTGATTATGCATTTTTCGCATATGAAAAAAAAAAAAAAACTCAACATTTTTGGCACAAATATCTTAGTGCTGTAAATATAATGAAGTAATATACTACTACCAGTGCAACAGATGGCCAACATTTCTGGAACAAAATAGGTTTTATGGGTGTGATTCGCCAAATATTTCAGTTGCAAATATTTATGGCTTTACAGTATTTTGTTTAAATATAGCTGATACAGCATAAGTAAATAACTAAACAACATACATAAATAACAGATTTTTTTTTTAAAGTTCATACTGCAAGTTTTTTTCTTTCTTTTGTAGTATGTTTTGTAATTCATTTTCTGTTAAGTCAAAAACCGTTCAGCATTTTTTTTTTTCATTCAGCCATTTTATCTTGTTGGAGTGGAGGTGGAGGGTGTTCCTTTGAAAAGGGATCGGGACTGACAGCGATGTGACATGACAAGACATGACATGACAATCACATGTTAGGGCAATAGTTCAATCTGTTTTTCCTCCTATGATAAAGTTTTAACCAATCACAGGCCAGAATTTCCAACCACATTTCCAGTCTATCACAAACCGTTCTTATAACAAACCCTCTTTTTTAATGATCAAAGTATCAAGAACCGGTTTTTTTTCAATGGCAATCAGTCCTATTAGAATGATCACTTTTATAAAATCTACCGGGATGAAATTATCTCAGTAGTGACTGACACTGAACTTTATAATGAAGTTAGACTGTATATATGGCTAGTCATACGCACAGCCATGTTTCTTCATATTTTTTGGAGATGCCTAAACTATAACAGATTATTTGGTTTCTTTAGATGGCCTCTATGTGTATACATGTTCAAGAATATGTTTTTTTTTTCTTTTTTTATATATAACCTCAATTTGAAGTCTGTGGTAAATCCAGTAACACTATATTGATAAGCCACAGCATTGTTAATCATGTCAGAGAGATATATAAAATAAGTAATTAGTGTATTATTTGAAGATGGGAGAAGGTAAAAAGGATTTAGCAACAGAACTCATTTGTCATTGTTCAATTAATCTCCTTTGACTTATACCCTGTAAGTCTGATCCAAAGATATTTGAATGGCTTTGATCATGAAGTTACTTACAGTTGCTTTATAGTATGTGACAGCAACATGACAAGATAAGGCACAGTGCCAATAACAATTTACCAATGGAAGCGATGCATTCATCTTTTTTGTGTTAGGCTATTTTTATGTGATTTTTTTTCCCTTCAACTTTAAAGCTCTTTTTTCATGCAAAGATTTGCAACGACACTGCATATGAATGAAAGGCACTCTTGAAAATATTTATCTGCACCTCACATTTGCAGCATGACCTTTAAATCCTTGAGAAAGTACTGTCATCGGTTTGGTTTCCCTCCTGTTCAGCCTTGGTTCTGTTCCTTGGTGTCTCAGTCACATCTGCAGTTGTGCATTCAAGAATCCAACGTTCAGATGATGCAGTGCTCAGGAATAACAGACACAAGACAGTTCACCATGAAAACAGCTCTTTATTTGGGTGGGCTGCATGCTCGCATCTCTTAAATAATAACTGGCTCTACACATTAATGTGTATCGCTCAATTAAACCATGGGGTTCAGTCCCAGAATAATAAGACACTAAGCAAGACACACACAAACACAACACGGTCACAAGTCCAGATTGAGTGCTCTTAGTGAGAGTGGTGATTTACAAGTTTATATGTGTGTGTTTAGCTACAACTCCCAGAGTTTAGCCTTCTAAAATGACAAATAGAACAGTTAAATATAACACAAAGCAACACACAAAAACTCACTGTTTCTTTTCATTAAACAGTCATCCTTTACTTGTCCTTTCGTAACCATAACAAAGGAACAGATTGCTTTGCCACATCCCCTGATATACCCTCAGTCACGCCCCCTTCGGTAGCAAGTGCAATCACGTATCCTCCAATCCATGACTGACACATTGCCTACCGCATTAAGACGATGACTTCTGGTATTGTGATTCCACCCCCTTTTGTGGATGGCCAACTTCTGACTGACCCTGGAATGAACTGCCAAACCATCCAGTCCGGGGCACACTGTTCCTGTTATACAGCGCCCTCACAGGTTGGTAGGGAGATTGTTGACTAGGATTAATTCGCTCTCTGTCACAGTTCCATAATAAAACCTATTATTTTGTAGTATTTTTCTATCCTATTGGTTAAAAATGGGGCTTCTGTTTTTCGGTTTTTATTAATTTCATTTTTTTGTGCTTATTTTTAGCTATTTGCAGGGCTTTTGTTTTTTATATACTGTATGAAATTATTGTTTTTGGTTACTTTTCAAAATGCTTGGGCGTTTTTTTTTTTCTGTCACAATATGTATAGTAACTCGACAATACTTGAGACACTTGTACCTTCTTTCCTTTGCTGTCTTCCTCAATGAAATCCTTATGGTCACGGGTACATTCTTCTGGGGGTTTTGTGTGTCTATGCATTTTTTACATTTCACTGCCATTTGCAATTTTAGTTTTAAGTCTCCATAGATATGTAGGAATTTGCTGCCACTCAGTAGCTAGGGTGGATATAAAGGATTCAGATCGAATCAATGGTCGATACAAGTCAGGAAGGAGAGATATTGCCCAACTGCACTGGGAAAGGTAGTTTGTTTTTGTTATTTGTAGTAGTTTTTTTTTCTTTTAATGGGAGGGGTGAAGTCAACATGAATTGAGAAACCATTCCCAGTGTTTTTCCAGTGTTTAGTGGCAATACACCAATTTCCTTTTTTTGTATCGGGGGTGTTTTATCAGAAGCCATAGTTGTATTGCAAATACAACGTAATAGATATTTATCCATGTTCCAGATACTCTGAAAAAACTGAAAGCTGTTTTTATCCATAACGTTAAACAATTCATCATAAGATATAGTACTAAAAATACGTTTTTTTTATAACATATTGACAAAAAAGGAGTACCTTCACAACTTTTCTACAATGTTCTTAATGAAACCAACAACAGTCTGAAATATCAAGTTTTATTTAATTATATAATTGCCACCTAGTAAAGGCATGACCGTAGGCCATTCCTGCAGAGTTATACAGTCTGGGCAGTGCAGTTTTGCGCCAAGGCTGTGTAAAGCTGCAGATTGTCGCTGGGGATTCCTCAGGGAGCTTTGCATTGGCTCTTGTGCTCCAGCAGGTTAGGGAGGCAAAAATGGCAGGGACTGTTTGTTCTATCCTTGCTACAGGAATCCAGTGAGTTCAAAGCGGACAGTAGCAGGGCTGGCCTTTGTCCTCGCTGCCAACCACTGCAGAGCTCCTCAGAATAAGGAGGTATTTGGCATGGTCATGGGATTGGAGGACACCCACTGATCTACAGTTCTCTGAGCTGTTGTGTTATTGCTGCATAGAACATCATTTGATATCTTTTCTTTTTAGGACTTTTTATATATATTTTATATATATATATATATTGGCAGAAAACAAGAAACCTCAACAATTCAGCTAATAGAAACAACTTTGAATAAAACCAACTGCTAATCGTCACAGGCTGACAACCAATGGGTGTATCATTATCGTGACACCCCTTAATGTGACAGCAGGGAACAACTGAGCATTTATTACACACAAAGGAAGTCTTTGTCTTCCATGCTGTTTTATAATTACTAGTTATGCTGGGGATCTTCATAAACAAACTCATTTTGATTCATTGGCAGAGATGTAGTTGATGTATTTTAAGAAACTGCTGTGTTGTGATACCTGTACTATTCCCATGTTAACAAAACTTAACAACTTAGGTTTTTGTTATTCTTTTTATTTCTATGAATTTTTTTTTTTTTAAACTTCAACAAGCGGTTTAGGGCATTAAAATGCCTGTAGTCTTTCAACATTTGTCCATTATATTATTATACATTGTGTTTGACTCTGCTCCATCCATGCTGGTCTGTCACACAGAGATGTACAAGTTGATAAAGTTAACTCCTTAACTCCAGTTAACAGCATTTGCCATCCAACACAATTAGGGACTTTGTAGTCCATTTTATCTAAATGCTTGTTACTGATAAACCTCTAATTAATCTGTAATAAGTGCATGAAATGTATGTTGTCAGAATGTATTTGTTTTACCTATCTATAAGAAATCAATTAATTCCAGTTAAACTGATGAAAACACCTCATTTGACAGTATGCAATTAATTATTTTCAAGGAACAATGTAGTTGAAGCTCTGCTTCTCCTAAAAACACTTGCTAAAGCCTTCTTTGACACATACATATATACAACATATACCAGGGAGTTATACAAATGCTGTGACACCAGTGAATAACATGAATTCTGTGTTCCTCATTCAAATACGGTAGCCATCCACATAATTTGAATTGCTAATTGATGTAACACATTCATTGAATAATTCACACCTATCCATAGTCATTCATAGTTAATTGAACACAAATTAAAAGCTATTTGATGGTAAAAAGTTGCATTTTATGTAAATACATGCAAGACAAATTCAACACATGAGAAATTGAGTTTTACCATTTTATGCTAAATACAATTCATTATTATCCCAAAATAGTTAACTTTGTGGTTATATAACTATTACCAGTTAATTAAAACCAAGTTCAAATTATAATTTTAGGACTGACAGAGATTATTAAACAAATGTAATTATAGTAATTGTGATAGAACAATAATATCCTGCATACTGAAGTATTAATGTGATAGATTAAAATATGTCTAGCCATTAGAGCACGGATATTTCATTGTGGCATTACAGCCAGGAAATAGGACTCATAATCCCTAAATGTAATCACAAAATTATGAAACAAAGGTAAATTATTCACTCAGACAGCTCCAGTATTACCTTGAGGTGGTTAGCAGAAAGCACAATTGACCTTTTTTTGAAATTTTCCCATTTGGATAAGTTACACACAGGTAAAGTAATCAAATGATAAGTTTTCCCATTTGTTGTAGTATATAATGACCCCTTATGTATATTCTACAGTAGCTCTGCACCATTAAGGCTTTTAGAAGACAGCTGTGCCTGCGAATGGAGGACATGTGTGTGCGTGTGTGTGTGTTTACAGTCAGTTGAGATGAACACATAGTAAGTAAAGCTCATTGCTCAATTTTAGTTTGTACAGTAATATTGTAACCGTATAAAAAGTAAATATACAGTCTGCATGTATTTCAAAGCCCTCACTAAATATTCTCCCTAAACTGTAGTTCACTGTGCACAACTTTAACTTTTGGGTAAACTGTTGATTTTTTGTCACTTATGTTGGGATTAGAGTTTTATTAGCATATCATATCATGTATGCCTTATTTTCTGTGGTATACTTTCAAAGTATTGAATTAATTCCCTGTTTAATATCGTATTATGTAAAATGCTCTACTGCTGTTTCTGCTTAGATATTTATTTACCATGATTTCTTCAGAAAAAAAAAAAAAAAAGTTTGTCAACTACTTTTAAAAACTTAATTTCAGAAGTAAAGTGGTTGTAGAAATGACCACCAGGGTTATGCAGAGTTGCCCTCCCCTAGTGGTCAAACCACATCACTTCAGAAATTCCACCTTTATATTAGGTAAGAAGCAGACCCATTCATTGGAAAATAGACATTACGCACACCTTCTATTGCATCTAGATGGAAAAATGTAGTGCAAATTGGGTGCCCCACTAGAACAATTTGAACTTCATAGCCACTTGATTTAAGGACAAGTAAGTACCCTTGTGGTGAAACAGATTTTTCCCATTGTAAATGCTCAACCTAAAGGAACAGGAACTTTGCTTAAAAGAACACCTTACTGGCACCGATAGCGATTAGTGCACAATGGATACACTATTGTTTTGTAAATTAGTGACTTGTCATCACCAAGCAATTTGGTGTTTCCCATTCTGGGGAGTTGCTCCACCATTCTGTTAAATAATGTGCATGTCTTGTACATTACTGCTGCAAGTTATCTACGCCGTATCTGTCGCGTGACCTTTTGTTACCTTACCTCATAACTCTTTGTTATTTTGCAGTAAATGTAAAGATATTTTATCAGTGGTATATCTCTTTAGATGTATATTTAACATACCTCTTCTGTTCAATTTAGTAAGATATTGGTTTAATAAAATGGACATCCATGAAAATCAGTTTGACTTTTCCACCATGCTTGCCAGCTCAGATGTATTTTATCCTTACTATATGGCAGTCAATTAATGAGCACTTTCCTTTCTGTCTGTATCTTCTTAAGTTCAATCCTGTTTAATATCCTTCAGCTTTAAAATGCATACTGACGCTTTTAATTAGCCTCTTCCCTCTGTGACTGTCACATTCTTGTTGAGATTGTAAACCTGTGTTTCATTGCCAAGCAGCTTGGGGGATGAGTCATATTAAATGCTTTCCTTTGACACAGACAGTATAAGCTCTAGCCCCAGATTCAGATATTGTAACTGGATCTTAATTATTAAAATCTTCTGATCGGTTACTAAGTTTACGTGCAAGATCAACTTTTTGTGCATACTGTTTAGAGTTCTTGTCATATTTACCTGCTTAAGATAATAACCAATTAGGGAATTTAAAAAAAAAATCACCACCGCCCTCTCCCTGCAAATATTTAATGAGCAATACAGCATCCTTATGCTGTGTCCACTTGCTGTATCTTAATAATATGAACTGAGCATACCATCACATAACTATGCTATGGGCCCCCTTTTCTAATTTATAATTTCTACTGTAATTGTTTATCAATGTAGAAGAAATTACAATGATTTACCACATGCATCTGTTTGCATACTTGAAATGTACATACAGTAGGCAATGGCAATTAAATAATATCTCTGGGGCTATGCAGAGTAGATTGTGCTTGTGAAGTTAGATTGACATGACATTTGCTTGGTTTAGATTGGACAGCACCATTCCTAATGCATTCTGTTAGACTTAATTGCATATTTGACTTGATAGATATTTATCTAATGGTAGGCCTGTGTTCTTGGTTGGCTGTCTTTTGAGATGTCGGCACTGTAGTTTGTATCCTTATCTAACGGTGCTTGAAGGAATCACTTACAGAAGTAGAAGCACACAACATGGCTCTTGTCATCATGATGTAATAACCAAATAACCATCTAATAAATCAATGCAATATTTACTAGGTTTTTGTTCCAGTGCTAATATTAAACAATTGTGATTTCTGAATGAACAAGTTGTTTAAGTAGCAAAGTAGAACTGGTTAACCCCCAGTGACAGGAGTCTGCTTTTAGGTTAGCAATTCAAGGTTGGTATTTAGGTAAAGGGTGAGGGCTAAGTGAAAGAACTGTTTTAGGTTAGATCAAACTGCCCAAAAGTCAGGCTGGACCTGGATATAATATATTAATAACAAAAAAAGCCATTCTTATGAACCATGCAAAGGCTACAAGAACAGCTAACATGGCTTGTTCTCTCATCACAATGGAGATCTAGAAAGACATTACAAAAAGAAACTCAAAAGAAAATACATTTTCAGAAAGGACCCGGTGACATTTCTGCTGCATGTCAGCAATGTAACAGCTAGAGATGAAGCTCCAAATGTGAAAAGGATAACAATATGTATTTATTTATTGCAGAGGTTTGTACTATAAATCTGAAAGTATTAATATGTTTTATCACAGCTTTAAATTGGCCCTTTTTTCAGAGATGATGATGTTTTATGATATGACAAGTAAACAAACACTCTACAAGAGAGGCAATCAACTTCTTAGGTGCACTGTGAGACAAGTTGTGAAGTGCCTTCAACCACCACCAGTTTGCCTTAGTATAACCGCATTAGTTATGTTACTGTACTTATAAAATGTCTTATTAAATATATGTGAACCTGACCAGTAAATTTTTCATTGGTTGGCCAATTGGACTGTTCAGTTTGTCCAGGGCACTTTGTGTGACAAACTATCTCAAATATAGTAAGAATTTAGTTAAGGGCGTGGCACGTTCTTGCAGCTAGTTGGTTTTGACACATATCACAAGCAGACAAGAGATGTTGCTGAATACCTTGTTAAGAACTCCTTATTTAGTCCCCTATCTTTCAGCTAGCTGTTCCAGTCGAATGTGCTGTACACTTGATCGCTGTTTAACTCAGACGTACAGTGAGCTATAACTGCAAGCAAATATTATTCCCAGTTACTCTCCATGGTGCTGAAACAGTCAAGTGAGTTGTACAGGATCCCAAGTTGATCTTACTTTGCTTACATTTTGTACGTTTGTTTTTGGTTATTGGAAATCTGTTCAACTTGTACCTAAATGTTGAAAGAGCAGTTTAACTCTCACCTGCTATGGTGGAGAATACCTTCTTCTGATGCCTCAAATGAACCAGTTTAGTGTATTTCACAATGTCCTTATCAGCATTAGAGTCATGAATCTTATATCCTAACAGACTGCTATGCACTGCTAAGCATAGAGATATAGTTTTAATTTCTGTAAATATTTGAAAATAAGTTTGTATGAGAAGTTGAAAATTGTTTATTTTAAAACACAGGTTTCACAGGCACCAGCATATCTAAATCAGAACAACTTGATTAATTCATACCTCTGCTGTTCAACCACCTACTGCTTCTTTCCTTGGCTGAGCAATTCTCTGCTGTGACACCAATTACTCATTTCATAGTATGAATACGTTAAAGCACTTCTCACGAAAAATACTGGGAAAGTGCATGTAACATGCTTTGATGATCATTGGAGTGACAGTGTATTCACAGCCACATTTTAAATCATGCTTTACATTGTCAAAAAATATATACACATTGACTTCCATGAATTTCGTTTCTTTGAGTTATCCTGCAAAATGGTCAGTTTCTAGAATGTTTAAAGCTTTATCTACATTATGTTTTGCCAGGGGATGAATCAGTTGTGTAATTATCCTTCACTGGGGATGCATTACACAACCCACTTGAGTATGTAGGTCACCCTTTAGAGTTGTTCATGTATCTAGGGGTATAACTACCTGTGTATAGAGTGGATGCAGGGTACAGTGAACCTCTTTTTCATTGTACAGCTGGGATGGGGATGTTTGTCGCTGACAGTTGTTTATGATGTACCTGCATTTGTTTATTTATTAATTCTGAGATGTAATACCTCAGACCAGTGATGGGTAACTGATCCTCTGGCCATTCTACAATGGCTTAACATGTATAATGAGAACATGGACTGCCCTAATGGAGGTTTAATTGGATGGAAGTTATTTTTCTTTCTTGAATCAGCATAACTAGTTCTTCAACCAATACCAATACTTGTCATTGCTTGAATCTCCAACAGGATGTACTGCTGTTGTTAGTAAATACATATTGTGGGTCTTTTGCACTGTATGGAAGTAAAAACTAGATGTGATAATATTTTCAATGTATTTTATCCAGTGAAAGTTTGATTGTGTTGGTCTCCCTGGAGGGTTGGTCCCTCCAATAAACCTTTTATCATTGGTAATTTATTAGAAGTTTACTTGTGATAAATAATATTTTCTTTTTTCAGTGGCAGACACCTTAAGGAGTTTTATAACCTTGTGTGACCGGCACATAATTGTTTTTATATTGAAATCCCTATGTTTTTACCCTTTCTGGAAGTTACATGGATTGTGTGTTTCTGTTAGGCAATGTTCACTGCCGTGCCACTTTATAAGTAACTTTACCTAATATTGGTCCAATATTTGCCCTTGACTCCACAAGGTGCTAGAAGGTGTCTTAAATGACAGTTATCCTTCAAGTTTGATACTTAATGTAACCAGTTTGATACTCAATGTAACTACAGTATTTGTTCCGACTTCCAGAGTAATCAAGGGACCTATGGTATACCAGGAGAACATACCCCACACCAAGGCAATGCTAAATCCAGTTGGGTAGACTGGTCATAATAAGGTGGCTAGACAGCATATGGTTATCACCCAAATCCATTAGAAAACAACCACCATCATTTATTAATCAAATAGCTTCATTGGTAAACCAGAAATCACATAATTAAATAATTTCTGTCAGTACTTGAGTTTAAACAAACTGCATTCCCTCATTTGAAAAAACAAAGAAAACGGTAAAATGGTATTAAATACAACTATACTTTATAGGCATACCAAATTCCATTATTAAAACATTAGCAGCAACCAGTATTAATAAGAAACCAATTCTGTTAAGACTCCAAATGAATTGTCTGAAATTGTATTTTAATGCAGCTTGCCTTATTCTTTAATTCATTTTTAATTATAATAGGCCAAACAATGCACTCTAAATATTCATTTATGAATTAACGTCAAAGTGTTATGCTCTGAAAGCTTTGTTAAAGGTCAGATTCATCCCCCAATTCCAGATAAAGGCATTACATTGAGATTATAGAATTATTAAGAAGTGACATAAATGCTTGCTGCCATTTTCTATTTCTCTTATCACTTAGAAGTCTAAAAACCTAACTAATTAAACATATGTACTCTCGAATATTAGGTACATTAGGTTCTGCTACTTTAGCATTCTGAAGTAAAGTGTTTTTTAATCCAATTGCTGCAAACATGTGCACGAGTTTTATATACCAGCTGGTAATTCAGTAGGAAGACAGTGTTCCAATTCCCATTCTGAATATGGTCCTCAATATATCCTCAAGGCTGACTTTTCTGAAATGACGTGTGAAAAGTATCAGTGTTACACATAATGATTCAGTGCCCAATGCTTCACCTCTGGGCTTTAGTGTACAGCACAATGTTAATTCGCTTCCTGACCTTAATTCACAGAATCAACCATGAGGAGTCTTTTTAGAAGCACATTTTACTGGAGTAGTTACTATGTAACTGTAAGCAAGATGGCTACCGATACTTTAAATTCTGTGAGGCAGCGCAGTGATTTTGAATATGTGACAAGGCTCCACCTGTCCGTGTCTATCCAATATACGGACAGCTGGAACCTTGCTCGACCAATCATATTGCTCATTTCACGTTCCACTGCCAGCCCTGGATTGTATATATATACACACACACATATTATTATATTATTTGCTGATCCAGCTGTGGAATCCCCTTTCCCGTTCTGATTTCTACATTATGCTTTAGCTGTAACACTTTTTTTTTATTTAACAAAAAGCTATGTTATTTTTTCACATAAAATGTAATCCGTTGCCACATTCCATTACCTGTCTGAAAAAGGAACCATTACAGTTACTGAAAATCAATTTACAATAATGCGTTACATGTAATGTTTTACTCCTGACACTGTTAATTACTACAATAAAAACTACAAAGAAACTCTATTAACTAATCATACTGATTTTATCACAGCCAGATTGAAAGCTTCTGGGTGATGTCACCGTCAAAGTGTTTTTACGGGGCATAAAACAAAATGGTCCATGAGACTTGCTTCAACAGTTAATCTGTAGATCTTTTTGTATTATCATTATCGTCATCTGTTTTCAAATGTATGGGACACCAGAGTACAGCAAGCACTTATCTATGCAATATAAAGCCTTTGATTTGAAATCAAATAATCAAGCAGCATGGGGCTATAATTGTTCAAAGGCAATTCTGTCTTTATTAACAGTAAAAGGGATCATATATGTATGTGTCGTGGGCATTCTAATGATTTATTTTTTCAGTAAATTAGATGGAATTCTTCCAGGTAATTGTCTCAACAGTCCTGCAGAGTGATAATGAAAATATTTTAATTAGATTTTTCCTTTTTTTGTTTGTTAGCACGGCTGTAATCATGAAAGCTCGAGAGAGGCACATTACCACGTTCTGATAATGAAAAAGAAATTAGGTTTACAATTTAATTATATAATCATTAGATTTTTTTCTAAAGAAACAAGTAGGTTCTTAGCTTTCTTTAGTCAAACTGAATTCGTAGTGGTCAAATGCAAGTCCCCAAACCAATCCAGACCCCAAACCAACACTGAATTTAATAATATATTTTCCTATTGACTGATTTTTATATCTTAAAAACCATATTGCCTTAATTTAAATCAATAATTCATTACAGGCATCAAACGCTACAGTAAAATTTGCACCAAACAATTACTATATTTTTTTTATTACTGCATTCAATTGTATTCAGTATATTATAGTTACATGCAAGTTCAATTCTGTAAATGTGTGTGTGTGTGTAAAATTAAAAGTATATATATGTATGGGGTAGGGTAATTGATGGCTGCTACGTACCTTCACCTTTCTTGTCATTTGTTATTCAGAACTAACAAGCTCAACAAGAGACAGGTGCCATGGATTGACACACCTGTGTAAAAGCACGCTCTGACTGGCAAACTGAGCCTGAGTGTCATGGTTGAGAAAAGGACTTGGAGGACGGCAGGCATACAGAGAGCGAGCAAGCGAGAAGGAAAGAAAGTAAGAACAAAAGAAACAAAAAAACAAACAAATGCTACGACTTTGGAACGGAATTGGACCGTGAGTTGTGGATTGGACTACTGGACTGGATGAGTACCCAAACCCAATAAAACGACCCTTTGTGAACCACGAGGCTGCCTATTATTGTTTGTTTGTGATTGCTTGGAAGAGAGCCCAGGAAAAAGGCTTAACTGTCCGGGACAAGTTATAGAAGAAGATCATTTTCATTTTGTTTTATTATTTTTGTTTAAGAAGAAATATTTATCTGCTGCCTTATTGGAAGGCTAAAAGGTGTGGAGAAAAAAAAATATATACAGACACTGTGCTGTTCAAACCATATCACAATCTCTCTGCCTGGTGTTTGCATTTTACCACCTGTCTATCACAATCTATAATTACCCCAACCCTGCACCAGATTACTATATATATATTTACAGTTATATATATATAACTGAGGCGTTGTTGCAGATCAACTCCACCAAAGAATGGTGCAAGTATCCTGACAATGATAGCTACTTTCAAGGTGATAATGCACCCACAATTGTGTGCAAATGGTTTGAGGAGCATAAAAAGAGATGTCAGGCATCTTCCATGGATACAACAATCTCTGGATCTCAATCCAATTGGGAATGTTTGGGAATACTTTGAACAACACATTTGAAATCACAACCTGCCTACCTCTGCGCCAGCTGTGTGAAATACTATTGACTGAATGGATTGCCATCCCTTAAGATACCTCCCAGCATCTTGTAGTGTCTATGCCACATCATGCCAAGGCTGTTATAAGAACACGTGGTGGCCAGCCTGTATTTGTAAATACATTTGTACTGGATCTTCTTCCATGTTTTCAAGGAATTAAACATGAGTTAGATTTACTTGAAAGACAATTGTCATTTCCAATACAATTTGATACAAGTATTATTTTTGTTCGTATGAATAAATAGTGCATCATCTGGGACCTTTTACAAATAAAGCACAATGTATGATAGGTAATGAATACTATCCATTTTAGCGAAGAGGCTCCCATATTTTAGTTTAGGCATTGCTTTGATCACTATGGTATATAAATAAACTATCCAATCCATTTTCCTGAGGCATGCCACCAACTATGCTACCCAGCTCCTGGTCCAGGCCCTGGTACTCTCCCGCCTAGACTACTGCAACTCCCTCCTGGCTGGCCTCCCTGCGTCCGCCACCCGTCCGCTCCAGCTCATCCAGAACTCTGCTGCCCGCCTGGTGTTCTCTCTGCCTCACTTCGCCCACGCTACTCCACTGGCTCCCGATCACCGCTCGCATCCAGTTCAAGACTCTTGTACTAGCCTACAGATGCCTTGACCAGACTGCGCTCAGCTACCTCCAGACCCTCATCTCTCCCTACACCCCCACTCGACCTCCGCTCCGTCTGCACTAGAAGACTAGCTCTACCTCCGCTACGCTCCCCTGCCTCCAGAGCCCGCTCCTTCTCCACCCTTGCTCCGCAGTGGTGGAATGACCTTCCTACAGATGTCAGGACTGCCCAGTCCCTGACCACATTCCGGCGCCTCCTTAAGACTCACCTCTTCAAAGAGCACCTGTAGAACTCCTCTGTTTGTATCCTGGGACACTATCACCCTTCATGTAAATGTGCTTTATTTTGCTCTTATCTGCCCCTATTTTACTGCATTTAATCCTGTACTTCAGAATACTGTAATCTGCCAAGTGCTTAACCTGTAGTACTTTGTATTTAATCATATCCTGATGTAACTATCACTATTTAATCATACCCTGATGTAACTATCACTATTATCTGCTGTATTATTGAATTGTGGTTGTCACACTTATACTTTGCTTGAACAAAAGTTATTGTATTTCTTGCTCTTATTGTATTACTTGTATTGTAACACTTGAAATGTATTTGCTTACGATTGTAAGTCGCCCTGAATAAGGGTGTCTGCTAAGAAATAAATAATAATAATAATAATAATAATAATAATAATAATAATAATAATGCCGAAGGTTGATGTGTAGGTAAACTGAAAGGCATTTTGAATGCAAAGGTCCTTAGAAAAGAGATCTACAAAAAGGTGAGTGTCTCAGTTAACTATAAAACCCGCCATCATTAATAGCATGACTAAAGAAAAGCATAGATTTTTTTTAAAGCCTGCATGGCTTTATCCTTGTACAGTTTCAATATAATTATATAACGGTTTGCTTTGTAGTGCTACAGACAAGAAAGAAGTATAATACAAGTGAAAACAAAAATAATTAGAAGGTGGTGCAAATAAGCTAATAAATAATAATAATAACAATAATAATAATACATAAGGTAATAAATAATTTCATTTGGGAAGATGAAAGACTTCAAGTGAACACCTCAGCTCACATGGTCTACTGTATGAGACTTACAGAGCCTTTTAAAGTGTAAAAATACCAATTCAAAATGAGTCCTAACCTTGGCTCCTCAGAAATGAATAAAGTACTGTGTGTTTGTGGGGTACAATATTTGTAAAGGAGCATGCAGTAGTTATACAGCATTATGACTTTTAGAAGTTGGTTATAAATGTTTCATGGTTTCAACTTCAAAGCTTTACCAAAGTATCAACATGTCAATAACAGTCTTCCCCTGCCAAGGCTGTACAATCTAAATTATTATTTATTTTCACTGATCTTTTAATATGTCTAGGTTTTACTGGCCAATTTGGGTTTGCTTTTTCTGCAAAGAAGTTTGGACAGCACTCTATTAGTGATTAAAACTATAATGGAGGCGTCTAACAAGCTCTAAAGGGAGTGGTGTATAAAGTACAGCAACATATTAAATAGATGGGCTAAAACTACTAAACCATGGTATTTAGTAAATACAGCTTCAGGGAAGACATTGCATACAATTTGACATCATAGAGGTTTTAGCCAGGGAGTAGAGTCATTATACACATTTAAACACGTTATTTAAATGGGTTTGCAATAACTGGTTACTTAATTTCTTGAATTAAAAAGTATTCTCCAAATCCATTTGAACTACTTTCACTTTTAACCTGTTGTAAAAGAAAATAATTACAATAACAATAATACATTAAACAATGGCCTTTTTCCTTTTTAGTAGTCAGTTTAAATCAGTTCTATAAAAGATAATTAAGCCATAGGGACCGGAGTGTTATATTTCTGACACAATTAGCTTTCACAGTGAATGTAGGTTTCAATTAATTCTTAGAACAAACTCCTTTGCCAATTGACTTAAGAGGAAAACAAAAGAATCATTTCACTTTCTTAAGAAATAATTATTGTTTTTTGAAACTGAAACCATCCCCATCAATTGGCTACCTAGTCAATCGCTGGCTGAAAAGAAGATCCAAATTAATATTCATATGTCCTTACATCTCCTGCCTCCACCATGTAGCTGGCCTCATCCAAGAAATAGTGGCTAGACACATTTATTAATTAGAGAATGTTGTTTTTGGGTTGGATTAAAAATTAAAAACACCTGATTAGCCCTCAATGACTACCCCGAATGTCTGCAATGATAGTGACAAGTCCTCAATGATTACATCTGGGAGCCATTCCTCCATGATTAACACTGGGTGTGGAAATAGTTCTACATAAGGTAAAGGCACAGAGTGAGTAAACAGAGGGAATCACAGGTTAGTGTCTTTGCTTTGCAAAGTTGCCTTTTCTTTGTGGAACATCTGAAATGTCAGTATCTAGTTGGGTGTCAACCTATATCAGAACCAGTCATATTGGATGTCTTGCTCATTCTGAATGAAACTTTTTTCCTAGTTATATAGACTTAAAATGTTTTACTTCTTTAACTTAATTTACGATTGCACTTGTTTTAAATTGGAGTTACATTTGAACCAACCTGAGTAATAATTCACAAATGAGACACACAACAAAACAAATACACAATGCCACCTGTCATACTGGCCTATTTGGAAAGCAAGAGAAAATAAAATAAAATGTACAAATAAAGACGTTCAAGTGACCATCCTCTCTTCATTAATACATGCAAATGAAAGACATTCCTTTGGAGTTTTATATGTGTTTTTTCCCCTTTTCATGGAACCAAGAACAATCACATGATTATTTTTTCAAATGCTTATCATTGACTTTAATTTATATAAAGTAGATTTCCATGTGCAAGTCATTACAGCTCCATATATTATTCACAATCCTTTCAAATGCAATTTATTAAAATGAATTTCACAGCTTTGCTTACATGTTATATTTATTTCCTTGTTAAAGTGGTTTGTGATGGTGGTCCACTATGAAAGGCCCTATATAAAATAAAGATTGAAGATTAATGTGGACTATCTGCTGTACAAGTGTTCAATTTATTTTACTTGGTGTGCTTTTTGATGATGTTTTTAATCTGTATCATGTGTTAAAATTATTGTAGCTAACAAAAGTAACACATGTATTTTCATTTTAAAATATGATGGAACATATTTTCAAAGTATTTACTCCAGTCAAAAAACACTTTACAAAACGGGGATTCAAATATCTAAGTAATACACTTGAATGTCTCTTGAGCACTGTGCTGTTTGTTTTTCAGTTGCGTACACAACTGTTGCATTTTTACCTTTCAAAAATACGAGTAAATTGAAGATTGGAGTAAATGCATTGAAAACAGGGCCCCACATTTTGTACTACACAAGGTTAAAGAAATCTCTGTTTGCAAGTCATGTTTTTAGACTGTTTTGCTCTTCCTGGGTCATTTCACCTGGAGAGTGAAATTGTCCCAACTCCTTTAGGGCCTTCTTTCCAGTCAGTAACCGCAACCAGCTATTTCCACTAATGATTGACATGCTTTGCAGCCAGTCAGATTATTATAGTTTGTCTGGAAGATAAGGCAAGCAAGCTGAGAACTTTCTTTAACCTAGTGTTTTAAAATTAATTTGTTATGTGTTTCTTTCAAAATTGCACTTGTGAGACATAGTGAATGAAAGTAAAGTAAGATTAACTTTTTTATTAGCTACAACCACTTTAATAGCCCTTTTAGAAACTGTTAATATTATGAGTTAGGGGTCTGATTTCCTCACAAAATATGCTGTGTTATTAGATTTACAGTATAGTTAACAAATCTTGCAAAAAAAAAGCAATACATTAAAGATATGGTGGCATGCAGACACTATGCAATACTGCATCTGTACTGACCATACCCCTACCACCTGTACTGTTACAGTATGTCCCTAACAGGGCTAATGTGGTAGAAGTGGAGCCACTACACTAATGTATTGAGGTAACAATCTTTGAAAGATTGTCTAAAACTAAAAGAAAGTAAAATTGCACAAAAGTTTGAAGGTATCTTCACTACTTTAACACTGCCCTCTCTTGAGATGAATTTGTAAATAACCAGATGTGTTAGTAGATTCTTTCTGAACTGGAAAACAAGATTTCATAATCATTTATTTAACATTGCTTTCACAGACAAGCTGAAACACAGCTTTAAGCATGTGGGTAATGCATTTTTATGGCATTTATTTTACACATAACAAACATAGGTGCTGGTGATATGTCATATTTATATAGTAATGTTATTCTGACCAACTACAGATAAGGGTCAAATTAAGATAAGAAAGCACTGGAGGATACCTATTGGTTCCATCAAAGGATTAACAACACCTGACAGTTTTCTGTTGTCTCCCAAAACAATACAAATGTGGTGTTCTGTATCTGATTCTCATGCAATAAAATATGCATAAGAATTTGAACACAGTATCTTACACATACAGACATGCAATGTTTCATCCACCCAAATACAAACTTTTTTAGTTTTGTTTTTTTGATTAATATGAAATCATACACCGGACACTATCATTAAAGCTGTGACATTGTTTAAATATTCTTTACAGTATTTATATGTAAGGTCAGCGGTATACATTTGTAGTGAAACGATCAGTTCAAAAGCAGCACCATTCGGACAAAAAAAATCCCTCAAATTTCTGTTATAGGCTGAATACGTCATTAATAACTCTCTGTGAAAATAAGTAGTACCAGGATCACTGATTATGATCACTTGGAGATGTACTGTAGTGACAAGGCGTTTACAGCTGAAGGAAACCTTTAGGCAATGTGAGAGAACTGGTCAAGTGGAACATCATAGTAAACAGACACAAATGAATTCTATTTTAGTGTAAATTGATCTTGATTGTGAGAGACACATCAGCTTTAACTGCATGTACAATGAAAAGGCCCTGTTTATGTTGTATAAGTCAACATGAAGAGGGGAGCAGTGTATTGTAAAGTGTTGAATGTTACCATTTATTATACAGCAACTATTGTTTTATTCATTTTTATGTAAAGCATAATATAATGAAAAGACATGCCTTGACTGGTAGAAATATTGCATAGATTTTTCAAGTTGACACTGACTGATTTGGCCCAGCAACTCATTTGTGCGATAAGAAAACAGTATTTGAAGGAGCTCTCATGCAAATACCATATCATGAGTCTGTGATATAAGAGACTTCATTTACAGAGAATGTACTTAATAGATGAAAATTAACGAAAGTGTTTGCTTTAAACTTTTTCTCACTATTGATCATTTGTCTTTCCTTTCATGACAATGTATTATAATGACATAAAAGAGAGAAAGAGCAGAGAAGAGAGAGCATGAATAGCTTTGTAAAGGCATACTAAAAAGTAACAAACTGTTTAATGGTTCTGCGGGTGGGGCATTTGTTGACTGTTTTACCCCACACAGATTGCTTGCTTACTTACATGCTTTTGGTAACCATGACAGCATGCAATGTATTAGCACTCTGAGCTCAACAAAAAATGCTCCTCTTCCATGTGCGCACGTTTTCTATTCTAAAAAGCAGGTACACATATTTGAGACAATGTATTTGATTTATAAACACGAAACGGTGAGTGCAAATGTGCTTCGATGCATGCATACTTGGCATTTTGAGCACCAGTCCTTCCTTAGTAGTAAGTGACTGATACTGCAAAACATTCTGTCTAAGAAACGGCATTACCACATGCATCTATTTTTTACAAGGCATAGTTTTTCTTTAGTGAAGTTATTCCATTAGTAAGTGAACTAAATGTGTATACATTCGTTTTCTTTCTTTTACTAAAGTCATTATATCAATTAGCGGTTATATCAAGATTTATTAACACCAGTTACTTTAAAAGGTTAGTGCAAATACTCCATGTGAGAATATTATTTCAGTTTAACTTATATAATAAGAGTGAAGAAATGTATTTAATTTAGTTAAACGCTTTAAGTTATGAAACAAATACACCTTTAGCTGTGCCAATGTCTCTCAAAAAGTTAATAAATTAGCTTAATTATTATTTTTGTTCTTGTAAAATGTAGACTCAAAGCCACATTATTTCCAAACATATTTTCTGCCAGCATAGTGGCTTAAGAACCAGTTATTTATTTAATGAACTGGCTCTACTGAATACTAGGGCTGTTGGATTTAAATGACTCCACATTGTTTCTGCCAATTTGTTATGTTTTCTTTTCAGCACTTTGGCACTTAAAAATACACAGACGTCTGTAGAGCCAATTGTTCACTACAAATACAACATTTAATTAAACAGCTTATTTTAAGAAACTAAACAAGCTATGATCTTCATTTCATACCCAGGGATTGCTGGACACACCTGGCCGGAGCTGGCGGGGGGGTGAAGTAATGTGCTGTCAGCCCTCTGATTGGCCGGGACACCTTCTGGTTATTACATTGTTGCAGGGGATTATAAAAGGGCAGCCTGTGTGCTAACAGTTGTTGAGTGTGGAGGATACATATACAGTATATATATATATATATATATATATATATATATATATATATATATATAATTATGCAAATATATTTGTAAAGATAACAGTGAAATCGCAAATAGAAAAAAAAAAATATTGAGTCTTAACAAAACTAGCAACCTTGTTTATGGTTGGCAAGGCAGGTACATTATATAAAAGAATAAAGAATCACCTATCAAATATAAGACATAAAAAAGTAAATGAACCAATAGTTAAATACGTTACAAAAAAGAAACATAACACGAATGGCCTACAATCTGTAGTTTTAAGAGAAATAAAATTAGATAATGAACAACACAGAAGGAAAAAGGAAAATACATGGATGAATTGACTTAAGATCATGATGCCTGAAGATTTAAATACAAAGGAATAGTAGATTGTGACATCACAAACACATTAATAGATTTAAACAGAAATAAGCAAGTGTAGTTACAAAGGCATCAAAAGCTTATAAGTACCTCCACTGGTTGTTTCAAACACACTTTCCCTTGACACAGGTATGTTAAACATACCAAAACGTTGCAAAGTTGGCTCTGTGTGCTCTATGCCATGGTTAACCCTGTGGGAAAAAAAAGGTAATTAATAAATTGTGGGATTTTTATGACTGACATGATTGAATGCAGATTTAAAATGCACGACTGCTTTTAAAATATTCAGAAATAGTGATTTAAGGTATGAAATAAATATTAATACAGAAATATTAGTGCATTTAATGCTCAAATCACCTTTAGATCAATGAAGTTAATGGGGGAACTATTAAAAATGTATCATGAAGTAATCTTGCCTCGAACTTAGCATGCCATGTATATTCTTCAAAAGAAACTAATTATTTAATTGCAAATATGCCTATAGGTGCCTGAAAGGTCAAAATGTCTAAAGAACATACACAACAATATTTAATTTTGCATAGAATCCAAATACTCTAATCAGAAACTGTCTGTATGTACAGTGTTAATTTACAGAAAGAAAACCACCAAACTACCCAAACGACAAAAAGCAGGATAATTACTATACTCTACATATAATAGTCAATGTATTCTATAAATTGCATTTTCTTTTTTTTGTATCTTATTTCTTCTACTCATAAAAAGAAAACGCTATTAAATACAGTTGTGTTAAGTGCGATTAGCGGGTTGTCAAAGTTTTGATTTGGTCCCAGCCTAAATCTCAAAGTTAACCATCCCTTTACTTTTTCCTACAGTGTCTCCTGTCTAAATAATTATTTTCAATCGGGAGTGTCACACTTCCCATTATTAATCTGCCTCCTCTTGTTGCTGTAGGATATAAATGAGAGCCCAAAGGACATTGTATTCATCTGTTTTTTAACTTTTAGTTTTACTTCATACATCATTCCTTATCAAAGGGAAAGCTGTGTGTGATCATAAGATCATATAAATAAGACTGAAATGGGAAAAATTCGAAACATCTCTTCAAACTGAATTTATAAGAAAGGTTTAGACCTTGCTCATCTAGTTTTAAAGATTCATCGTGACTGAAATACCTCAAAGGCTAAACATTAATGACTTAATGAGAATCCACCCATAAAGCTCAAAACTCTAGAACTAGCAGAACAAACTGGTAATGTATATTGTAGAATTATAGTATGCATTTTAACTAATATTTTCAGAGGAAATCACTGGTATATGGGTTGCCACTGACTTACCTATTGAGGGCAATGGCCTTTCACAGGTGTTTCCCCTAGTGACTGGCATGCCTTGACCCACTGCTGGGCTGAAATAGCCAAGGATGTAAAATAGTAACAGACTTCCTTGAAAACAAGGCAAGCAAGCTGATAACTTTCTTTAACCAGTTTTTAAAAGTCCATAAAATGTATGGAATTATTTTGTTAACTAGAATTCCTTAGTTCATCATTAATGTGTTCTATGACACGTTGTTAAATCTGATTTGCTATGATTAACCTTTGACATCCCATCCAACACAGTCAATCCATGTTCCACATACACATATGTTAGGAATGTCACAGCATGGCATACCAACAAACAGACATTACTATCTCACAAGTGACACTGAAAGAATCATGGTAAGGTTGTTACTCTGGTTTAACAAATTACAGGGAAATTAGCTTCTTTCTTTAACAATGCAAAATGACTGGTCCAGAAATACTTATTAAAGAAGTTGTTAATAATGTAATATTTTAGCTTTATGCAACATTTAAAAAAGCTTGCAAAAAAAGAGCTAATAATACATGGCTCCTTTTTCTATTTATCAGCATGAAAAAATCAAAGCTGGATTTTAATTGAAATGACAGATAAAGCTCACTGACATTTTAAGAACCTTTGATTTTAGCTGTGACTGTATTTGAGTTTTTTCGTGAACCCCCTATGGGAAATCTTTCCGTCAGATTAACCATGGCTAGGTTTATGTATCTTTAATAACATCAGGCTTCTGGGTTTCATTAAAGTGCTATCAGAGATCTATTTTATTATTGAAACAATGCAGCTGTACTTTGAATTGCTAAGAGTTCAGTCCGGCTGGTTGTTGTTTTTATGATTCAAAATAATTGGAGGTGATTTCCAATGAAAGGCAGACCAGACTTCATGGCTCAATAAAATAATCATTATTAATTTACTTGCCTTTAACTAATAATGGTATAATCCTATGATTGTAAGCCCAAGACCTCACAGACAAAGTTGAAATAAAACCTGACTGTAAAGATTGTTATCAGTTACAACGTCCATTTCCACTTGCCTGGGCCCTGTGTCGACCATGGTCCTGAATTCGACGGCATCTCCATGGTGACATCACTGTACACTATGTGACATTATGAGATATGAAGGGGGAATAAGGGTGGTCATTTATTCTCTGTGTTTAAAAAATGATTCTTGCATTCTCTGCCAATTTCACAGTTAACTGAGGGTCCTTATTTGTTTTACTTTGTGCTATAGCAATGACTGTTTGTGGTATGCCATGCTGTGACATTCCTAACATGTGTATGTGGAACATGGATCGACTGTGTTGGATGGGATGTCAAAGGTTAATCATAGCAAATCAGGTTTAACAATGTGTCATAGAACACATTAATGATGAACTATGGAATATTCATAAACAATAACATAACAATGAGCAGCACAGGTCAAAGGTCTGTATCATTCATCTTCCATTTACTTTGTACTGCGATGCAATTGCATACTGGCTCAATGGGGCACATTTTCTTGTGTAAATTTTTTCAAAAGGTAAAAATACATCCTTTTAAGTTACAAACTTACTTAAACCACCTTCAATTAAATGTCTGTTCAGTTAAGTTATAGTTTTGTAACTTTAATAAAATAATAATGTACTCTTTGGAGTAAACGACTTTAAGCCCCAAGTACAAGAGTATACTATATTGATATGGGATCAACAGGGCACAGTGTAACTTTCTTTCTTTATTTTTATTAAACCTTTCACTCCAGAACTTCATTTCTTCAAGTAGTAAAATGATCACTGGTTTCATCCTTCTAATCATTTCATTTCCTTTAAACTGATTAAAAAGTGTCATTAATTTTAGGCTTCTGTCTAATTGGAAGTCAAATCCGTCTATAACCGTCTAATCTGGTCATTATTCATACACAGGATTACACAACTTCCACAAAGATTGATAACACCGTGTAACAATTTTTTTTTTTTTTTTTTTGGTTCCTGGCTAGTAAGTGTTATTTCCTAATTGCTTATGCCTCAAAAGTATAGAAAATGGCTATTATTCCCCACAAACTTTGCTTTTGTGACCAGGACAGTGATATTTTGAAATTTACCTATTTTCCAGAACATTCCAGATAGATTCAGTGCTGAGTAAACTTGGAGTAACTTCTAGAACTTTCCAGTAATATAAATAGTAGTATAAATACAGGGGCCTTAAGCCCACCAGTTCAGTTTGGTTCCAGCTGCCTAAGTGGATACATATCTGCATTTTTCTGAGATGGCATCAAGGTCATAGGAGACTTCAAAATGGTGGCATTCCTGATGGGTCTCCAAGGCGGTTTTACCAAGTTTCCATGCTATCTTTGACTTTGGGACAGCAGGGACACAAAGGCGTACTACCACAGGTGGGACTGGCCACAGCGGACCGAGTTCTCTGTGGGGAGTAACAACGTCAAGTGGGAACCACTGGTGGACCCCTGGAAGGTGCTGATGCCACCACTGCGCTTCCACCAGGATATACTGGACTTTGAACGCCGCTACCAAGGACAGTATAACAAGAACATGATGGGAGACTACATTTGGGAGCTGATTCGTGAAAGTGATTTACAGTATAATCGTAAATCTCGAAAAACTACTCACTTCTAAATCTTTTGTAGTCATTTTTGTATTACTTTAGTATAAATACATGTTAATTTGGATTCATATGTTGTTTTTTTCTGACTTTATGTGAACGAAAATTCGCCCGTTTTCTCATTGGAAATAGGTAATTTCAAAATATCACTGTCCTGGTCACAAAAGCAAAGTTTGTGGGGAATAATAGCCATTTTCTATACTTTTGAGGCATAAGCAATTAGGAAATAACACTTACTACCCAGGAACAAAAATTGTGTTACATAGTGTAATGCCTGAACAAGCAGTGTAAACTAGTAGAGGAATTTTTTTCACATGAAACAGGAATCAGGATGATGGTATTTATACGGCAATAATTCTAAGTATGCATCTTTTAATTTAACACAGCTCAGCAGTAAAAATTAACTTTTTTTATTTAGATTTTGCAGTAAATGTTGGTAGTCATGTTTGTCGGAGTATTGGTCTGAGAAATCAAAAACAATTAAATAAATCTTTGAAATAAAAACTGAAAACAAATTACAGCAATAGGATGTACAGTATATAAGCTGCTCCATCTGTCTAAAACCAAATACATGTCGAGAAAAGAGAAAAAAATGAATTTTATGCACGACCCGTCCCTGACCGTTCAGTAAATGATACTCTGCTGCATCAGGTAACTATCACCTCTGTTGTCATAATTAAAATCCACTCTTTGTTGTCTTGAATTGTAAATGGAACTTTTTTTTTTCAAGAGTATACTGCCTGCTATTCAAGATAGCAACTCACACAGCTACTAAAATGCTCAATTTTAGGATTGACCATTTCTATCAAATATATTACCTCAGTGGCACTGCTCAATGTTATTTTAAAGCTTTAGTCCATTTTCAGAAATGGTAACGTGTTGTTGAAAATGTTTCCCCAAAATGTTTCTCAAAAAGAAATGAAGAAACATGTTTCTTTGTGTATGCTGGAGACATGTTGGAGCTCCCTCATATAGTGTTGTGAAACAGGACATGCACCGAAAAACAAAGAGTCACTCCAGAAATCAGGAGGTGGAGGCCAAGGCTTTAGTTTGACAAACCCCACAGCGCAAAGCACCAGCAGGAAAAAGCTACAAACACCGGAGCTTGAGCTCAGTGCCCTACTCGAAGCACCAGACACGAATCAATTCAGCTTTTGCTCCACTCGTGCCTGGCTCCACTATGTATCCCCTTCTATCGCCACCTTACAATGGCCACTCATAGACCCTCATTGCATGTAAGTGAGGCTCAAAACTACAGGGATTAATTTACCCCTCCCTAATATTGCAAGTCCAGTAAACACCCCCAGCTGACTGTGGATTCCTCCACAAACAATCCAAATACTAGTGTCCAAACTACAGCAGTCACTCCAAAATTAGTATCGCCGGGTGGACAGGAATCTTAAACCTAAAAATCTTTTATATAGTTTATTTTTTATTTTTTTAAACTCAAAGAAAAAAAAGCAATACAGGAATTTAGAACTTTTTTTATTTTTTATGTGCTTTATATATTATTTTTCCTTAAAAATAATATTTTAAAGATACAAATAGTTTGAATGACAAACCTGCTATTATGGGTCTTAAAACACAAGTGCAAACTGTTATGTAATTTGTGACCAAGTTTACTGTATAAATGGGTAATTGTATGTAAAAATAATGTGATATCTTGTAACAATTGTAAGTCGCCCCGGATGAGGGCGTCTGCTAAGAAATAAATAATAATAATTTACAAAGCTGCCATTTGTGTTAGAAATCATGGATCTTCACTTTACATTGCATTCACAATTTGATTTGTATTGTAAATTTCAGTAAAAAAAATAATTTGGAGAGAACTACTGGACAAACAAATCCTATTGTGACACCTATTTCTGGATACGCTCAACTGATTTCACATTTTCCTTATTAAACAGTGGACTAACGGCACATCATAATAATTATGTTACCTAGGAAACACATTATTGTGCCTAAATGTATGTGCTTTCTGGAGCCCGCTAAATTTATGACACATCGCTCTGCAACAACTCTGCTAATGTTAAAAGCTGGATTTGTGGTTAAAGCTGGATTTGTGGTTAAAGCTAGACTAATATGAGCTATGTTTCACTGTGGTACAGTGGGTTTGACACCTACCGACCAGGGTCACTTCAGTAACTTAACCTATTAGCCGTTTCTGTAAGGATGTCTAACAGGTTAGTCCCCAGTCGATTGATAAAGTCTGAAAATGCTAACATGGTCAATTGCCATCACAGCAATAGGTGCATTAAAATTAAATATATCCAGGGCATCTTTAAAGTCAGTTGACTACTTTGCACTGTGGAAAGAAAAAGAAGATGTTTGCTTTATTTAAGCATTGACATCCAAGAGTGCAATTCCTGATAAATAAATGACAATGCCGATAGCAAAGTGAGACACATACCCACCGCAGAAGATATAATTGCAAAGGTTTTTTTCTTCTGCTGTGTAAATCTGTAAAAGCCACTATTAGATTGAGAGTTGTAAGGATCCTACAGTACCACAGTATAATGACTGCTCCAATTTATTAGGAATACATTGATTTTGGTTGAGACGATCTGTGAGGTTCAGAATACATCATTACTAAGGACATGAGTAATTGCTGTAGTATTACTGTGCCATCTGTGGAATTACGACTATTGTGTTATATATAACACTATGTAACACAATTTTTGTTCCTGGGTAGTAAGTGTTATTTCCTAATTGCTTATGCCTCAAAAGTATAGAAAATGGCTATTATTCCCCACAAACTTTGCTTTTGTGACCAGGACAGTGATATTTTGAAATTTACCTATTTCCAATGAGAAAACGGGCGAATTTGTGTCTTTTCGTTCACATAAAGTCAGAAAAAAACAACATATGAATCCAAATTAACATGTATTTATACTAAAGTAATACAAAAATGACTACAAAAGATTTAGAAGTGAGTAGTTTTTCGAGATTTACGATTATACTGTAAATCACTTTCACGAATCAGCCCCCAAATGTAGTCTCCCATCATGTTTTCGTTATAATGTCCTTGGTAGCGGCGTTCAAAGTCCATTATATCCTGGTGGAAGCGCTCGCCTTGCTTCTCCGAGTACGCTCCCATGTTCTCCTTGAATTTATCAAGATGAGCATCAAGGATATGGACTTTGAGGGACATCCTACAGCCCATTGTGCCGTAGTTCTTCACCAGAGTCTCAACCAGCTCCACATAGTTTTCGGCCTTGTGATTGCCCAGGAAGCCCCGAACCACTGCGACAAAGCTGTTCCAAGCCGCTTTCTCCTTACTAGTGAGCTTCTTGGGGAATTCATTGCACTCCAGGATCTTCTTTATCTGTGGTCCGACGAAGACACCGGCTTTGACCTTTGCCTCAGACAGCTTAGGGAAGAAGTCTTGAAGGTACTTGAAGGCTGCCGACTCCTTATCTAGAGATCTGACAAATTGTTTCATAAGGCCCAATTTGATGTGCAGTGGTGGCATCAGCACCTTCCGGGGGTCCACTAGTGGCTCCCACTTGACGTTGTTCCTCCCCACAGAGAACTCGGTCTGCTGTGGCCAGTCCCGCCTGTGGTAGTGCGCCTTGGTGTTCCTGCTGTCCCAAAGGCAAAGATAGCAGGGCAACTTGGTAAAACCGCCTTGGAGACCCATCAGGAATGCCACCATTTTGAAGTCTCCTATGACCTTGATGCCATCTCAGAAAAATGCAGATATATATCCACTTAGGCAGCTGGAACCAAATTGAACTGGTGGACTTAAGGCCCTGTATTTATACTACTATTTATATTACTGGAAAGTTCTAGAAGTTACTCCAAGTTTACTCAGCACTGAATCTATCTGGAATGTTCTGGAAAATAGGTAAATTTCAAAATATCACTGTCCTGGTCACAAAAGCAAAGTTTGTGGGGAATAATAGCCATTTTCTATACTTTTGAGGCATAAGCAATTAGGAAATAACACTTACTAGCCAGGAACCAAAAAAAAAAAAATTGTTACACGGTGTAATCAGTAATTGAAAGCTTTTCCAAGTTTAAAAAACACAATGGATACTCGCTACATCAGTTAGAGATAAGTAAAACAGTAATCATTTCATGTAAGTTTCTCCTGGCTTAGAAATAATGTTTCATGCAATTGAGTGGCAACTGATGGGCTTACAATGTGTACTGCCATTAACTTGTGAAAGCAGATGAAATATTGTAATATTTAAAGTGTTCAATCTGTCAGGATTGTTTGCTCAAAAACTTGTGTGCCTTCAAGTGGAAAAACCTTATTTTCAGTGATTTTAGAGTATGTCTCCCAGGATGTGTTTGCCAATATCCTTTACATTTCCTGTGGCGCTGAAGAAGAAAAAAAAGCATTCAATGTTTATGCAGTCACAGTGTAGTGTACGACACTCTTTCAACATAAACATTTGGAGAATAGACCAACATATTTGCTTTTTAAAGGGTAGGGTGAGCAGATTTTCAAAGCTCAAAACCGGGACACATTGTTAAATAATTGATAAGACTAATTAAATCTCTTAAATATAGGCTATTTTAATGGTTATTTAAATAGCCATCCTCTCACTCTTAGTATTATCTTTTTAAGCAGCTAGCTAATTTCAGTACACTCCCAGGTGTATAATTTGTGGCTGATTAGTTTACGTAGCCATAGTGTGTTATATGTATTGCATACTTTTATACTGAGTTCAATAATAATAATAAATTAAATCATAAAAATACATTAACGTTTTGGCATTTTTCCTTCTTTCTTTCTTTTTTTTACTCACAGTGTCAGACTTTATTAATTGACGTTTTTGATGTAGTTTAACCTGGTGGATTTGGGTGCTTGTAACCTCTCGCTGTTCTGTCTGGACTAAATCCCGCTAAAACTGAACAGCTACAAAATTACCATATTGCACACAATTGTAGATTCATATTGAATATAAACTAAATGAAAACCCAAGGAGCACTGAGGAATAAGCACGTACGCCTGTGTTAATCACTTTATAAAAAATAATGTTCTTGATTACACTAGTACCTTGTTTTTTTTTATTTCATTCTGTTTTCACTGCAGCTGCTATAAACTAAAAGAGGTTGTTTATGTTATTTTGACAAAAGATATTTAGAGTGTGTCGCACTACATGAAGTGGCTCAAAACCAGGACATTTTAAAGATTTTGAGCAAAGTGTCGGTACACAGGGACCATTGATGGAAAACCGGGACTGTTCCGGCTAAACTGGGATATCTGGTCACCCTATTAAAGGAGGGACGGATTAATCAAAAACTCACCTCTTGTAAAATACCCAATTCCAGGTCTGTTTCTCCTACCCAGTAACCAATTATTAACTTTTTAACATTGTTACCAGACTTGTTATTGTTGTTTGAACTTCTGCTCTATGACACTGCTGCTTTTTATTTGTATGCAAACTACAACTTGTATTCAGATTGTACAGATGACTGCAGTGCTTTTAATAATGAAAGACTGTAGAAGAGCAAGGTTCTGTCTCAGCATAACTACCAATTGTATTGTGGGAGATTAAACAGAGGAACTACCAGCTTGTCAGTTGGCATAAGATGACAGTCAAGGGAAAGGGGCTAGCTGTAGCTTCCTGCATGCACTAAAGGGAGTGCTATGAATATTCATCCACAAACTGGGTGCTCAGAAGTTACAGATACAGTGCACCCCGATGTCCCAGGTGCAGTTGCTGTCACTGGCACCACCATGTCTACTACACACAAAACCTTACCTTTAACCATATTGTAAACAACTGCCTGCCAGATATAGATATAGTCTCTGCTAATGCAACATGACTCATTGAGCATTAATTCAAATATGACAGCACTAACATATGGTAAGTGTACCTGATAAAGTATCCAGACCCTGTATAATCAATATACAGTACATATAGACTGTTTTCCTAATTGTTTGATTGAGCCCTAATAAACTTCTAAGCAACCTCTCTGGCTAAATACTAAGAATGAAAATTATACTCTACACATAAATCAATCAAAATATTGTCTTGAATTGACTGAAAACAGTTTAATGATAAATCAAGTGTTCATTATTATTATTTATTTCTTAGCAGACGCCCTTATCCAGGGCGACTTACAACTGTTACAAGATATCACATTATTTTTTACATATAATTACCCATTTATACAGTTGGGTTTTTACTGGAGCAATCTAGGTAAAGTACCTTGCTCAAGGGTACAGCAGCAGTGTCCCCCACCGGGGATTGAACCCACAACTCTCCGGTCAAGAGTCCAGAGCCCTAACCACTACTCCACACTGCTGCCCTATTGAAATGTTCAAAGCATTAAGACAATTGGCAGATATTAGTCCTTGCATTTAATCATTTGCATTTACAGAGTGTCCTCTTGTTCACGAACTATAACACAATACAGTACAAGGTTGTGAGAGAGTTGAAAATGATTTTGGCACAATTTTTCCACAATGTACTACAGAAATCATGTCTAAAGCTGTAGCCATTAAATTACTAATGAAATTCATAGTTAAAGGTATTTTTAGCAGTGTATGATAAAACATTAATAATGATAATCATTGCAAAGTGGTAGTGTGCACATCCAATTTGTTTAAAAGGAAATAACAACAGCAATTTGAAAAGCAAGGTATGTGTTAGTAGAATTATAAATGTCAACCTGTTTTGGTGATTAATTACATTTTCTATAGTGGACATGAGATTTCCTTAGCAGTCAAACTTGACTTTATTAGTCCTGGAAGCAATTATAACATGAAGTAATCTTCTGTGCTTATATAATTCTCACTAAATGTTATGTACTGACTATCATAGCATCTGTTAAGGGGCATTTACTCTGATCTTTTGTGAAATACAGAACTACTCAGAGGCAGAGAGTGTAAACCTATATCCAAGCTGTTTAAACAGACAGGACTGAGGGAAACTATTTGTTTACAATCATGTTTTATTGGACAGTTAAGCAAGGAATTTGACTGTTGTATAATCTGAAGAAGAGGGCTTTACAGTCTGGTAAGGGCTGCCTCATGCCGTTAACATAATGAGAAGGGCCTTACCTGAGGGTTTATTGCTATAAGAAAGTGGATAACATAAAATAAAACAGTTTTACCATTTAAAAAAAAGGAAAATGGAACTGCTAATATATTTAAGAAAACGTGTATGTGCATATTAGGATTATGAGGCCCGCTATTGTTTATTTTCTTTTAAGAAAAGTCAAGTTAACCCCCCCAACCAAAACAACCTGGAAATCAGCCAAAAAAAATGTTTTTGCCTGAGTGAGGACTGAAGGAGAGTGGAGCATTCAAGCCTGGATTTAAATGCTGTGCCATGGCCATTGTCAGTGCACCAACATTTTCATTAATCTGTAGCTTACATAACTAGCAGCATTGTGTTCTGCCGTTACAGATTCCGACCCCTGTTTGTGAGATGAGAAAACTAATTGTAAATAAAGAAAATACAAAAAATACAGGAATTTACAAATAAAGACTGAATAAGTGGGTTTTGAGAAGACAACGAAAAGCAGTAAAAGACTGAACAGTCCTGAGGATAACCAGTAGCTGGTTCCACCACAGGGGGATGAGGGAAGAGAAGGAGCGAGCAGGGGAGGAAGGAGAGTGAAGAGAAAGCATAACAAGTTGGCCAGTAGAGGATGAGTGGACTGAGTGAGAGGGAATATAAGGAGACATGAGGGATTGGAGATAGGATAGGACAGTATGATGAATAGAGTGATAGGCAAGAGAAAGGGTCTTAAATTGGATGTGAGCAGAGATAGGTAACCAGTGGAGAGTGTGAAGCAGAGGGCTAGCGGGTTTGGGAAAATACCAGACGAGCAGCAGAATTTTGAATAAGCTGAAGATGGCGAATAGCTGAAATAGGGAGACCAGAGAAGAGAGAGTTACAATAATCCAATCTAGACAGAGCAAGAACTTGGACCAGGAGTTCAGTGGAATAAGTAAATGGAAAAGGGCGGATTCTATAGATGTTGCTAAGAAAGAAATGACAAGTACGTGTTAGTGAAAAGATGTGTTGAGAATAGGAGAAGGAAGGGTCCTAAATAACACCTAGGTTTCTTGCAGAAGAAAGATTGATAGCATCAAAGGAGACCGAGATAGAGAGATCAGAGGAGGGAGGAGAAGTAGAAGGAAAGTAAAGGAGGTCAGATTTAGAAAGGTGAGTTTGAGGTGATGTGAATGTGTCCAAGATGAGATGGCTGGGAGACTATTTGAAATGTGAGTGGTGATATTTCAAAAAGAGTGTAATATCTGAGTATTATCAGCATAAAGGTGATATGAGAAGCCAAATTAAGAGTACCTATTGAGAGGGTATAGAGTGAGAATAGAAGGGGTCCTAGGACAGATCCTTGAGGTACACCTGTAGAGAGAGGATAAAGAGAAGAGATCCACGCCAAGAAAGCTGAAAAAACAGTTAGAAAGATAGGAGGAAAACCAGGCAAAAGCACAAATGCAGATGAATCTGGCTAATTTCCATAGTTGTTAAGATGCTTGTTGGATGTGTGTGTGTGTGTGTGTGTGGTCACCTGTCCACACCAAACCTCTGCCCTGTTATAGTTACATATATCCACAAATTCTTCTTGCTGAGGCAAAGCCAGCAAGGTGTAACCAGCACAGCCTGACTGGAATCAGACATGGTAAATTATCTAATTGACCCTGTCCATATCTGCATCACTTTGGAAATCATTGGCAAAACAGAATGGTATCGGAATAGTCATATTTTTTAAAGAGGTAAAGTTCCCAACTTGTCCTGAGAATAGTTACTGTTTTGAGACCAGTGATTAGTTTAATGCCTAAACACCTTTGTAAAGTTGAGGAGTTAGGCCTATTTATCATGAAGCGATCATTACAAATCTTGGCAGTGCACAAACTAGATTAGCACATCACAGTAAGCAGTAACTCAATTAATTTAGGCTACATAACAAATAGGTTTGGAAAAGCTTGACTGATGGCACAAGCTACAGGCAGATTACTGGGTTTAGAATCAGTATAAACAGCTCTCTTCAAAGAGTGTCAAGGAAAAACAATGTATTGTATTAGATTATTGCAGTTTCAGACAAAAGCAAAGTTTATATTTGTATTATTTGATTTTCTTGTAACTGCTTATCTGTGTAATGCAGAACAGGGTTAGAAAACGTAAAATTGTATTTCTTCTGTTTCAAAGTGATTGTAAACTCATTTTAAAGTCAGATACAGCAAGTCTTTGTCACTTTTTTTTGACAATCTCATCAACAGACTCAACAGACTTGGATATAGTGATGGATGCATTTTTTCCCCCCAACTCAGCGCAGCTCATCTTGACAACATCTACTTTCTACATAAAGTTTTGTTGCACTACAGCTCAGGAATTAGAATTATGGTTTAGTGTGGTTCGGGGGGCAGGAGATACGGCTCCTTTCCCCTGTTTTACCTGCCAACAAATTCTGTCAATTTCCCTATTTAAACCCCAAGTCACATCTCACCAATATTGACCAAGTCTTGCTTTTTCATTTGGTCTTGGGGTTTCGTTATGCTATGTGTACAGTCCCAAGATTTAAATTTAATACATCTTAGATAATAAATGAAACCAAACTATTATGTTGTGATTATTAGCTACTTTCAAAAACTCACGGTGTCTAAAACTTCATTAATATCTTATAATATACTGTATAATAATATATAATATTAATATCCACAACTTAATACCCCCCCCCCCCAAAAAAAAAAGAACATTCTTTAACCTCTAATACTTTTATATTTCTCCTTCTTGCATTGGTGATGCAGTTGCGTGGAGCCGGGGAAGCTCTTTTGGGGAAAAATTAAGCTAATTCCCCAACTTCAGATGCCCTGCCACACCGGCCTCATCTTTCATAAGGAGGGTTCTACTGCGAGCCAGAGGAGACCCACGGCCAAAACTATCCTAACTCTCTTTTGTTTTCTCATTTCATCTGCTCTTTCTATTCTTTTTCACCTGTTCCTTTAACTTCCAGAAATTCATTAATCTTTGACTAATTAACAGACAAATAGAATCCTCAATCTTTTTTACTGGAAGTGCTCCCTTACCTATTATAGAACTTGGCTTTGAGTCAAGATTATAATGGATTTC
Organism: Acipenser ruthenus; assembly: GCF_902713425.1. Taxonomy (NCBI): domain Eukaryota; kingdom Metazoa; phylum Chordata; class Actinopteri; order Acipenseriformes; family Acipenseridae; genus Acipenser; species Acipenser ruthenus. Next base: position 25,621,264 of record NC_081204.1, read on the forward strand.
AGGATTCTAAAGTTGGTGTCCTGAGGTAACAGACAATGTTATCAGAAACCCTGTTCAGCAACTATGAACTATAAGGTATTTAATTACACTAATATTTAATATACTTAGTTAATGGATTATAAGGTTAACAAGTTTTCACACGTGGCAATACTGCCCTACAATTATGATACGGTGACCTTTCCACTGTGTGAACCATAACTAAGTTTTAAAACGGTGACATAGCAAATGCTTATCTTAAAATTAAGGGCCATATAAGAACGACAAATACTGTAACTGATTAGAAGACCTTGTAGTTCTCCAAGTTGCTGCAGTGACATTGTAGATGCTATAAAGAGTTACTGTTTTAGCTGACAGACTTCATTATGTAAACATTTATTTGAAATTTTTTGGAACGTGCTTAGTGAAAAACGGCAATTCAAAAACTGTCAAAATCCCCCATGGTAGCAAATCTGACGAATTTAATACCAGCCAAAATGTCCTGTTATACGGTATGTTGCCGCCCCCTACAACATTTTTGATTGCTATTTAGTGATGTAATTTCCTCCCAGCCTGAATTCAGACTTTAGAATTCAGGCAGCCAGAGGAGTGAGGTCGGACCAGATCATTCAGGCTCCTGGAAACGGAGGTGTGGGGGGCAACTCAAGCACGTACCTGGGTTATGTGTTTCATGGAAACATGGTATATGTTACCATTCTACCAAAGTTGTTTCAAGTACCATATTGAAATATAAATACAGCTTCTTACTTAATAAAGACATAAGTATACCTCTGTTAATTAAACATTTTGAATTGCGCTCCAATATCATGACAGATGGGGAACTACTTGCAATCTCAGTTTAACTCGTATTATGGGGAATCATATATTCTCGATTAAGGCCTGAATGCTTTTTTATGGTGTAAAGCAACATTTTGTTTTAAAATATAAAGATGTCTATGTATCTAGTTTTCCACAATTAAACTGTCCAATCATCTTTTAAACCTGAACCACAGTGAATTGTTCTTTGGATGCGCAACACTTACTCTAAGCAATTTCACCACCCACAAAAATGCTGACACATAAATTGATAGGCTCTATTAAAGGAGATGGAGGGGCCTTAGGCTTAGATGTAACTAGTCCCATTAATCCAAACTGTTCCCACACAGAGTGGTTTGGGTAAAAAAGGACTGTGAATTTCCCTTTAATATGACAAATATTCTTTTTTTCCAAATACCAAACAGGAGACACTTAAAAAATACATTTTAAACAGTATTGGAATTTCAAATGTAATATATATTGAGATGGCGGAATGCATTCAGAACCACTGTGGGAGGTGCTTTTGTTGCCAGTTTTCTTCCACTGAGAGTGCCTACTTCTATCACTACTTATAACTTGATATCAATGAAAGAAACAGTATGGGACAACACCTTTCTTTAGGAAGCCACCAGGTAATTAGCTTCAAACTTGCAACACCTTCTAGACTCTTCAAAATGAAATTACAGTGAAATCCCTTTTGCACCAATGCCAACAGGGGCTGAAAGGCACAATTTAACAGGCGTTCGGGGAATGTCTTGTGACAGCTTAATTCTGGGTAGGAACTGTGTCTGGATTTGCCAATCCTTATTTAATTTATGGTGCCTGTGTCTCCAGTACTCATTTTTTAATTAAATATTTTGTAACGTATACTGTAGATGCTGCAAATAAAATTGTTATATCTACCTTGCAAAACACTTTGAGACATAATTGGTCAGAGGATGGGGTTGTGTATGCTGCTTAAAGTTACGGCATAAAAGTCACCTAGACATAAAATGGTATTTTCTGAGCCCTTTATAGCTCAAGAACAGTTGGGGGAAGCTTCAAATCCAGTTGATTTAATAATCCTTTAAATATTGGCTCCTTTGTAATTTTTCAGGCAAAAGCATTCTATACCGATTACTGAATTGAAACACTAGGTGCTTCTAAATCTTTATGAGAGACATCCAAGAAAAAACAGATACTGCAGGAAGTGGTTTTGGTGGAAGAGTTAGGTGGCTTTCATTTGTCTTAGCCAGAGCTCAACCACAGTGTAATATTGGGGGACACTGTGCTATATGACCCAACCTTAAGATGAAATATTCAAACAAGGCCTTGCCTACAATGCACTGTGGACATTAAAGATTTTTGCACCTTTTCAAATCAGAACAACTATTCAACCTGATGTCCTAGCTAAATCCCAATATAGACCAATTAAACTGGCCTGGGTAAATGTACCCAATCCTGATACTGTTTCTCAGGTTAACATTGTGTATGAATTCTAGTTCTCAGTCGATTCCAGCTTGTTAGCTCTGTTAGCGCTATATGACTACAGAATGAATAATCATGGATAACTAGCTAAATAGTCCAGTGACTCATACTAAAATATATGTAAAAATTGATAGTGCTATACATGTTAGTATATTGCATAGTCTGCTGGTTTCAGCTGAATTATCTTTCTTGAGCGTTCTCCAGGTTTATGTTGAGTTATCTTTCCTTGACCTGTATACAGGTCAGAAGTGTTGAAAACCCTTTAAAGCGTAATGAACACAGTGCTATTTTAATTAAGAAACACTTTGAACATACCACTGTAATCCTTCCACATAAAGTTCAGTCAAACCAAAGGGAGAAATAGAAGGAATTGGATTGTTTTCAGTAAATGCAGGCTCTGAACTAGACATCTATCTCCATGGAAAAGCATGGCATGGCTTTGATCAGGTTCTCCTTTCCATCAGCTTTATTTCTTAAGAGCTTCAATTCTTGCAAGGGCAACCTTCTGTCTGAACACTGTTAGCATTAGCAATTTAGATGCATCAGGAATCCATAATATATTGTATTTCATGAATTTACATCTCAAAGACATCATTCAAATGTTCAGTCATATATATATATATATATATATATATATATATATATATATATATATATATATATATATATATATATTAGGACTGTAAGTTATTAAAACAATTATAGCGATTAATCTTGAGATTAAAAAAAATTCTCAGTAATCTTGGTTTTAATTGCATATTTAATTGATACAATTACTGCATACATTTCATTTAGGTTTGTTTTATTACTGATGCTATTTTTATCATCATCATCCAACAACCTGGGATAAAAACCCTTTTTTTCCTATTTCTGGATTTTGGATCCTATTTGTTGGTCTCTTTATAGTTTTATAGTTATTTGCAATCCAGCATTGTTGTTAAATTGTTTGAACCAACTGCTAAATCACAATGGAGTCAGTTTATTACTCACCTTACTGCAGACTAGATGCACTTCAGTGATACTGGAACTCACTTTCATAGTACATACAAGTAACCCTCTTTCTATCCAATGAACCGTCAGAATGTTTTTTAAACAAGCTTCCCATTCACAAGTCCTTCTGTTTGAGTGCTTTGCTACATAAGGCGGGTCTGTGACTAATTTTATATTCAAATGATGACTACACTCATTCAATACTGGCATGCAAAAAAAACGTATCTCCCAAAAAATGAACGCGTTAATCACAGAAGTTAACTACGGTTAATTGACAGCCCTAATATATATATTTCCAAGAACTTGCATTAAATCTGGCTGAAAGTATTTTAACTTTTATAAAGGCAGGAACTCCATTAAGTTGCCTCATAGCACATGGCAAGCACCAAGAAGGACCAGGTAGTTGTAGTCAGCTGATTTGATAATTGTGTTAAGGTACATGTAAAATGTGTGTGTTCATATCTGCAATGCAACCTTGCTTCGTCATGTAAAAACAAAGTACTAAACACAAATCATTCATGTTGATTCAATATTTGAACTGCAAGTACTGCTCTTCTATTTGAATGTGTTTCATACACCGGTTTTAATAGGAAATACTATAATTGCTCTTTCATGTCACTACGTTGTTTCTTGCTAGTTTGATTCCATTACAATTCCTCTCAGAAAATGTGTGCTTGAATTATTTATAAAAGTGATTTTATTTAGTACCTGTATGCATTACTTTCTTTAATACTCATATATTTTGTTTAAATATTGTGTGCTGGTAAATAAAAAAGATTTTTGATTAAACATCATCATTGCCTAGCGTGTATAGCATCCTCTTACAGATGAACACTTTAAATTGGACAACTGGAACATGTCCTGTATATATTATCCAATACTTGCACCACAAAATAAGATCATACATGATGAATGGCACTAATCCTCTTTTTGTTTTACAGCTTTCTATAAAGTTCTCCATGACTTGTATAGATAGTGTAAAACAAACTGCATTGATTTTCAAATGTTTAGACTTAGACTAAAATATATTACTGATATACCAGGTTTAAGGCATCAATAAGCTATATTATATTGTAATGATATTTCCCAACAGCTGTTTTATTGCACATCAGATTTACTAAACATTCATGCCTTTTCCCCAGGGCAACCTGCAATACATTGTATGCTGCCTGACTGGAGCTTCTATTGATTTTAAACTGCCCCGCAAAGAAAAATCTAAAAGAGATATGCCATAAAGATGTATAGGTCTGTGTTTAACAATATTAGTTCAACATTGCCCCCTTCAGTACAAGCGTGTTTAAGCCATTTAGTTGAGGATTACACAGATTGTAGTGATACAACCATTTCTATGGAAGCCTTGTAAAGTTGATGCATCTGTACAGTAACATTAGAACTGAAGAACATTCAAAATCATTTGGACATTGAAATTGCTTTCTTCTGTACTCAACACATTTTTACTCAGCAATCTCATCCTAACTATGGTAAATGGTATGATTTGGGTTAAATGTCTTGTAAATATTTAACCAGACACATTAAAGCGAAAACTAAACACATTTTCAGTGTGTTCTGTGAGATGCAATACTAAGATACTGTATATATTTAGGAGTATAGATATACAAAATTGTTACAGATTTTCAATACTGATAATACTAATAAATATAGAATACTGCATAGGGTAGTGTTTGATATGAGAATTTAATGCACACCGGAGGGGTGGGATGCGACATAAACTTATCCAAGCATCCCACCCTGAAGGTGGGCATTATATTCTCATTTATCACACAATACCCCATGCAGTATTTTTTATAAACTCTGGCGAACAATTTTTTTCCTGTCAGAGTTCTAAAGTTCTGTGTTGTTTGATGTGGGGGGGGGGGCTTGCTCTACTTAGTTTATGTCAGTAAGTTATTAGACAGAGAGTAAACTGCATAAAGAATTTTATTTAAGATAGTAACAACTCTGATAACTTGAACACAATTTAAAACAAGGTTTGCATTATGTGAGACAGTACAGAGTGCCAGTTCTGTTGTTTTTTTGCAGGTTTCAGTGGCAACTTGTTTGGGTTTTTTTTTTTGGCTGAAAAAAGAGGTTAGGGAGCGTGTTCAAATTTAACATTTAACATTTAACATTTTTTATATACAACTATTTTGCCATGTTTATGTTCACCAGTTTTTTCCGAGGGTGTTTGTGTTTGTTAACATTTCTGTGTACCGTTTTGTGAGAAGTGGCTTACCAATCAGAATCAGTGTATTACGAAGCATCTTCATTCGTGGATGGGAGATTTTTCAGGGGTTGATTACAGTTGTTTACAGTGGAACACTCAGTTTGAAAACAGAGAGCCTGTTGTTGAGGTAGTTTTGATGCTGGAAACGTGCGTTTCTCTTGGATTTACTTGATTTTCATTGGATGTACACACAAGAGAATTGTGGAGATGTGTTGTTGTTTGAGATTGCTCACCAGTTAATATTAATAAATACACCCATCAGACTAATGCATCTCATAACCAGTAGCAATTATCTTATGACAATGCAATTTGTCAGAAGGTAAGCCTGCACTGAAGATGAAGATGAGACTGATTTGATAATTGGTGATGGACTGTGCCCCAGTCTTTGTCCTTGAATAGCCATGTTGTATTGGTCTTCAAGGGCACAGCATGTGGCTATGAATCTTAGTGTGCCTAAACTGTTTCATAATACGTTTATGAAAACTAGAAACCAAACACCATGAAGTACAAGTGTATGAGAGAAACATGTGTTTTACTAATACTAATGTTTTTACTTTACTGAGCTGGCTTTAGCAGCAATATTATCATCTGTAGTCAAGAAAAATACCTTTTCTTCGAAAGGCAAAACCAAAATATTCCTACAAACCTTAAGTGGCATCTCTTTACCTTGCCAAAACAGACCTAAAATGGCAGTGACTATATATGCAGTTGCAAAGGTACCATTCTTCTCCTCTACTTTACACAGCACTAAACGATTGGGATCATGGGAAAAATCTCTTACTTTAGACCATAGGGATTGAATTTCTTAACATAGGCGTCCCCTTTCAAGTATTTCTTGGGAAGTTGGGACCGCAAAACATTGCTTGTTAAATTAGTATCAGGGGAGAGGTGAGCTAGCAGCTCGTCAGACCTTGAAATATGCATATTATATCTGGTAGAAAAAACTCTTAGGCAGATGAGGAAAAGTACCCAGATGCAAAAAGTTAAGTAAAACAGAATCAACAGCAGGAACCTTGAATAATCAGGCTTACCAAGAAAAACAATTTGTTCTAAATACCTACAGTAGGTTTATTTAGCTAAAACAAACCAATACTCTGGGGAATCTTCTGCCTTGTTCCTCGGAAGAGCCTGGTCTCCGTTCGACATCTTTATTAGCTGATGAAGAGGCCTTAGGCTCTGGTACCTTAGGGACAAATCCCTACATAGAACATATCAGAAAGTTTACTTTTTTGCACTGTCTGCTGACGTTTCACCCTCAGCAGTATCCGAAATGTCCCTGTTTTTAGAATACTAGAATTAGAAAACTGTATCTGATTGACTCCTCAAGTTTAGCACAGGAGGAACGGAGATGGTAAATAAAGCATATCCTGGTGCCTCAGGAACTTCCTTCGTTGTTGAAGTTGTTGTCATAGTGCTAATTTAGTCAGCATAGTGCTAATTTGGTTTTCTTTAGACAGGCTTCAGCAGACAGATTAAAGGGTTCGGTCCAATGTCCAACTCTTGGGGAGGACCTTTACCATACCCAGGGGACCGTCCGACCTCCACGTCACGCTGACCCGCTCCCAAAGAGTGAAGTCGTTCATGGCTTATATTTTCAAGACTGAATAAGCAGATATTTACCATTTTATTAATACAAACACCAGAAAAAAGGGGCAGGGAAGGATTATTTGTTTGTCTACACATCACTTAACTAAATGGTTTATTCAAATAACCATACAGTATAAGCCAGAGTAACCAACAGTAGTAATGTATCTTCATATGTCTATTTTGCATACAATCTTTTTACCAGAAAAAAAGGACGTGTTCCTGCACATTTTATGGAGTGTGACCCACTCAAAATTATCTTGCCACCTCAAGTACAAAATAAATACGAGAAAGAAAAGACTGCAGGTCATTTACTGTCACTCAGTTTTGAAAATTGTAGCCTAATATCTGATGAATTTGCACATGAAAAGATATAACACAAACAGAGAGCCTACATATACAGTAATAGCGTTATATATATCTATATATATATATATATATATATATATATATATATATATATATATATATATATACAGTGCCTTGCGAAAGTATTCGGCCCCCTTGAACTTTGCAACCTTTTGCCACATTTCAGGCTTCAAACATAAAGAAATGAAACTGTAATTTTTTGTGAAGAATCAACAACAAGTGGGACACAATCATGAAGTGGAACGAAATTTATTGGATATTTCAAACTTTTTTAACAAATAAAAAACTGAAAAATTGGGCGTGCAAAATTATTCAGCCCCCAAAGTTAATACTTTGTAGCGCCACCTTTTGCTGCGATTACAGCTGTAAGTCGCTTGGGGTATGTCTCTATCAGTTTTGCACATCGAGAGACTGAAATTTTTGCCCATTCCTCCTTGCAAAACAGCTCGAGCTCAGTGAGGTTGGATGGAGAGCATTTGTGAACAGCAGTTTTCAGTTCTTTCCACAGATTCTCGATTGGATTCAGGTCTGGACTTTGACTTGGCCATTCTAACACCTGGATATGTTTATTTGTGAACCATTCCATTGTAGATTTTGCTTTATGTTTTGGATCATTGTCTTGTTGGAAGACAAATCTCCGTCCCAGTCTCAGGTCTTTTGCAGACTCCATCAGGTTTTCTTCCAGAATGGTCCTGTATTTGGCTCCATCCATCTTCCCATCAATTTTAACCATCTTCCCTGTCCCTGCTGAAGAAAAGCAGGCCCAAACCATGATGCTGCCACCACCATGTTTGACAGTGGGGATGGTGTGTTCAGGGTGATGAGCTGTGTTGCTTTTACGCCAAACATAACGTTTTGCATTGTTGCCAAAAAGTTCGATTTTGGTTTCATCTGACCAGAGCACCTTCTTCCACATGTTTGGTGTGTCTCCCAGGTGGCTTGTGGCAAACTGTAAACAACACTTTTTATGGATATCTTTAAGAAATGGCTTTCTTCTTGCCACTCTTCCATAAAGGCCAGATTTGTGCAGTATACGACTGATTGTTGTCCTATGGACAGAGTCTCCCACCTCAGCTGTAGATCTCTGCAGTTCATCCAGAGTGATCATGGGCCTCTTGGCTGCATCTCTGATCAGTCTTCTCCTTGTATGAGCTGAAAGTTTAGAGGGACGGCCAGGTCTTGGTAGATTTGCAGTGGTCTGATACTCCTTCCATTTCAATATTATCGCTTGCACAGTGCTCCTTGGGATGTTTAAAGCTTGGGAAATCTTTTTGTATCCAAATCCGGCTTTAAACTTCTCCACAACAGTATCTCGGACCTGCCTGGTGTGTTCCTTGTTCTTCATGATGCTCTCTGCGCTTTAAACGGACCTCTGAGACTATCACAGTGCAGGTGCATTTATACAGAGACTTGATTACACACAGGTGGATTCTATTTATCATCATTAGTCATTTAGGTCAACATTGGATCATTCAGAGATCCTCACTGAACTTCTGGAGAGAGTTTGCTGCACTGAAAGTAAAGGGGCTGAATAATTTTGCACGCCCAATTTTTCAGTTTTTTATTTGTTAAAAAAGTTTGAAATATCCAATAAATTTCGTTCCACTCCATGATTGTGTCCCACTTGTTGTTGATTCTTCACAAAAAATTACAGTTTCATATCTTTATGTTTGAAGCCTGAAATGTGGCAAAAGGTCGCAAAGTTCAAGGGGGCCGAATACTTTCGCAAGGCACTGTATATATATGTACTACTTTAAATATAGGTGAATGCAACATTGTATTTGACTATTAATGAAGTGATTTGTATTATTATGTTTAAATCATTCTTTGTGTTGTTGATTAGCTGTGTTTGGTTTTAGTATTCATGTGTTCATTTTACCAAAAATTTGTTTCCAACAAGCTGGAAAACAATTTGGATTCCTGCTGTTTAAATGTGCTCTCCAAATGCACAGTGTAGACTAAAACAATCTGTTTTTTTCCCCCCAATGTTTGTTTTTGGTGCTACACATACCTCTTACTGTCATAAAGCTAATGAAGCGTTGCTGATCTTTACAGTAAATGTTCAGTGACTATGGAAAACACAAACTAGGGACTTTCATTTTCTACTTCTTAAAGATGGATCATGCTGAAAATTGTAATTTTTACATCATTGTCAAGCCTGTCATTATAGGATTAAATGACGCGGGCATTTAATTTCTTCTCAGCACAATTATAAGGGCACTTAACAAGCTGGTATAGGATGTTCTGAGGCACTGCAAATGAAACATATTTATATGTAAGCAGTGTAGAATTTGGTGGGCGAGGACACATACTTACCATTTAATACTATAGGTTTGCTATAGTACATTTCACAGTAATGTTGCACTTGACCATGCTTTACTATGCTTACAAGGTTTTTTGGCACACGGACTAGATCATTCGCTTTATAGAATTGCATGTCAACATACCGTCATTGTGCTTTGCTTTTTTAGATTTTGTAAAGACATGTAGATAACAAATAAACTGGAATATAATTAGTGCATTGGCACTACATATTAACAAATATTTTCTGTGCATGGATAAAAAAAAAACAAGGATGACAAGTAGAATGATCCAATTGTAAATTGTAAGCCTGACTAGCTACAATTAGGTAAGTAAAATTGGAACATTTACAGTTCTTATGTGTGACATCCAACATATTTGTGTAGCCCCTCCTGACTCCCACTGGCATGGCACTTTGAAGTGTGTTGTGATCCCACAGCATATAAAAGTACAGAGTCAAGTGTTTTTTTTTTATTTCTTTCATGAACAACAGCACAACCATCATAGGTGTGGTTTAAATGCGGTTTAAAATAAGAATAAGTCTCACCTTTTTCTCACACCATTTCGTAGCACCTTTCGGGTAATTTGGGTTTCCATGTTTTCTTTTAGGGAGAGAAATACTTCCAAATTCAAATGATCTAATTAATATTAAAATATGGTAGGGTATATTTTAATGTTTCTGTCTGTGTTCCAGTTAGGCCTAGTCCGACTACTGTGATTTTGCAGCGTTTTTAAACTGGGTTTACAAGAAGTTTTTAGGTGTTTTGAAGAACCACAAGTGCAGCCGGCCTCATTTGGCCACCAAAATAAATAAATAAAAAAGCAAAGGAAGGAAACAAAACACAGATAACCAAACAAAAAACCTACTCCTACCCCACTCGCCCACATTTCCCACTAAAAAATGTTTTTAATAATAATATTACCTGAATCCAAATTAACCCTTTCATTAAAAAGCCTGGTGCTGAGGTCGGAACTGGCATGAAATCACTGCTATGCTAATTTGATACATTTTGGGGTACAAACGTACAGACTTTTTTGTCCTTGGTAGGTACCCATGATAGATGCTACTTAAGGATAGTGTACAATGAATTGCATCTAATTTCTAAGGGTCAGAAAGGTCTACGCTTAAAGCAATTGGCTATCTGATCACCAAACATGATAATAACAAAAGTTATTTATTTATATATGTATTGTAAAGTGCTGCATTTTTATATTTGTAGTAGCTTCAGTATTTGGGTTTTACCTTGCTTATAAAACAACTAAACTATAAAGCACTATCATTTTATAAGTCATTTGCAAATGGCAATAATTTGAAACGTTAAATAAATGGTGTCACATAAAAAAATATATCTACTGAATGAAGAGGTCTACAGCATGAGGAATGTGCGTGATATGTGTGTGCTACGTCACATTCTCATGACAATGTAGAGGGAATGTGGAGTTTCTAAGCTGCATGTAAACTACGCCACAGTATGCTACCTCTGTTTTCGTTGTAAAGAACAGACCACTATTAGTAAGACATAAACTAACATGATGTTATGTTTCATGATATGCCAAACCCATATCATAGTTAGAAACAGCCATGAACAGCAAAAATATATGGATTTTGTATCTGAAAACAATATTTTTAAGCAACATAATCGGTCCACATTTTGTTTAGTCGGCACAGCTAGTAAACTAATTCTAATTGTTGTCGGAAGACCCATTGCTGATTCCCCTTTCTATAATTTGTTGAAAACAAACAAAAAAGACATGAGAATTGATACAATTTCTAAGACATTAAGGATGGCATATTGGATGCAGAAGGCAAAATACCACACAAAAAGCATATAATACTAATTGTTTCAGATTTATGATAGCCACGGTGCAATTTACTGTAATTGTTTAGTTTAAACTTGTTGCTTTGTGCAACCTAGAGTAATTAAGCAGTTGGAATTTTACATTACACAAGTGAAAATGAGCAAAGAGCACATCTGGCTGTCCCATAGGTTTAGTCATTAGAAAGCCCATTATTTTTTAAATTACTTTTTCAATCTTTTATCCCCTCTAATCCCTGTGTATTTCCCAGGGGACTGTTTTTTTCTACCATATAGAATGACTCCTATAAGGAGAGGCTGAGAGGGGGATCTGCTGATACCTGTAGCTCCTGCAGTCAAGGGCTATCAATCTCTGCTTCCAGGTCAAGAGTCACTTGCTCAGTATTAAGTAAAATGGTACAATGATTAAGATGGGGCTGCCAACATGCAGCAGTGAAATCTGTTGTGCATGTGCATGTGTGGTCTTGCTTCATGCTACGTCTCACACAAGGTGCAACAAGGAGGGACTCTCCCAGATTCAGGGTCCTGGAGAAATACAATAAGTGTAAAATCAAAGGGAATGTTTCAGAAAGCACTACAATACTTTTAAAGGAAAACTTTATGATAGTTTACAAGTATCGCTCAAGTCAATGCAAACCACGAGTTTCTGTACCTTGTGTAATTTTCCCTGAACATAGAGTGGGTATTTATTCAGCTTTTCTGTTTGTTCCCTGGTCTCTCTTGCCTGCTATGTATATGCTGTTTTCCCTGCAATAGAAAAAGAGAAATAATAATTGACATTTTCAATTGTCCAGTAACCAATAATAATATTAAGCAGATCATTCAGAACAGGTCAACATCTTTACTTTGTTTACAAGTTTACCGATTCACAGCGTCTAGTTTAAACTCACTTCTATACAATTTTTTTGTTATCCATTTTAACTAATAATTGCTGTTTAAATGTATAAAATCAAAACAGATTATTAGCACAAAAGCTAATAATTACATGCTTTTTAAAAAATTATTTGAGTTTCTAATACAACTCGCATTCACCACCTAGTGCTTTTCGAGGAGCGCTATTGACAGGTTCAACCAATTACCTATTTATGGGTGTATAGATAAACATTTTGTGTATTAAAGTAATGCATCATGCCTACTGTACCAAATAAATGAAAACAGTCTATACAATTATACATTTTTATTAATTTGGCAGCAACAGAAGGTCATTGGAGTGAAACTGAACTATCGTACAGTACAGGAAATGATTTTGTGCCAAGATGCAGTACATACAAAAAGCATAACACATTATTTGTCATTTACTTTGAAATATAAATATGGTAATGCTGCTGTGGGTATTTTAAATAATGGAATGTGTGGTCAGTCCCAATTTTATAGAACACCCATTACTACTGCTTCTAAAAGATCATCACACACACGTTGTATTAACTTAATAATGCATTTATTCACCTTGCTCTCTTAAACATGATTGAGTTAAAACTAGCTTATTTACTTAAACTCTCCAGTGTCTGGTAGGCATCTTCATCTTTTTCTAAAACATGTACACACACGTCACAGAGAATATTTACCAGATGACAAATGCTGCTAGGATTCAGAAGTATTAATCAGAACATAGCATTCACAGTCAAATATACATGAATGCACATTTTGGATGACTTTCTGTATGCATCGTGGGATGCTCGGTCACGAACAAAATAAAGAGCCGGTAATGTGACTACATACACTACTAAGTTGGACTTTATTGATATGTCTTGTGAAATGCCATAAATATATTACCAATGCAAATAGCCTTGTGCATTATTAAAGTTTACCTCTCCAGAGGGATTGAAAAGAGGGGGTTGTTAATACCAGAGAATGCTAGTTTGACAAGCTGTAACTTGTAAAAATAGAAAAATCCCTCCTAATAATGCGGGTAGCTGTATCTTTAGGGCATTTGCCATTGCTGGTGTAATTATCATGAGAGCATATAAATCTTTAACCTCCCAGTAAATTAGCTCCACACAAACAGTACCTTAGTCAGTTACTGGGAAAGTATTCCACAGGTGGGTTTAAATATGTTCTTAATTGCAGTGTACATACAGTAAAACAGCCTTCTTCCTCCGTTGAGATACTGGGTTAATCATGGTGCCATTGCTGACCATGTTTCATAGTGATTCACGGTATAGCTATTACATCGTCATAAACTATGATTTCATCCAGGCCCCTTTTTCTTTTAAATCACCCTTGTTGCACTGTTCACTCGTCTAAACATAAAAAATAGCTTGCTTCTTAAATCACACAGTGTTTTATGTGAATGCAGTCATTTATGTCAATGCAGTTACAGCAGGGAAAGGCGGTGCTCCCTTTTAAAAATAGCATGTCTACTTTCACCTTTATACCCCAAGCACTGAAAATGACACAGTTGTTCTATTATATAACAAAAACTGATCAAGTTGGTCATAGCCTGATCAATAGATTTTCATTCCACTTAATATGCTTGCAAACTGCGTGCATTTATATCGACACTTTTTGTGCACCATATGCTACATGATCACCTTTCTTTATGTGAACAACTGCTGGTTCTGCTTGACAGTTTTTTAAATTTTTGTAAGCATTCAAATTAAAATGGAAAAGTCTCAGAAACTAAAATATTTAGACATAATGACACAGGTAGAAAGTATAGAGAGTAGTCCTTACATGTAAATATGTTTTTAAGGATTTTTGAACATTCCTTTTTTGTAACATTTTGACTTCACAAATAAAAATAAAAACACTGGAAAATGAAACATGAGGATTGGACAGTTTACGTTTATGTTTCAGTCATTGCTGTTACAGCGCTTTTTATTTTAACTGTGTTAACTGTGTTCAAAGAAAAGCAGCACTTTGGGAAATAAAGCAGAAAAATCGGACAGTTCATATGGAAAGTACTGACCCTACCTATGTTGAGGTACTGCATGTTTAGTTTGTTGTGGGTGTACATGTATGGAAGTATACTGAAAAATAGTGCATAGTTTGTTGAGTTTAATCACAGTAAAAAGAAGTACAGTCCTTACAGTATATGAGTGCTGGTGTTTTTATAGTATATAGTATTGCATTTCTACCTTAAAATTAAGGACATCCTTTTCAAAGCTTTTTACTCGTTAGCACGATTTTTTAGGGAAAAGGAAATAAAAAAAAAAAAAAACACCAATTACAATTTCATGCTACTTACAGTGAAATGTCAGAGTGGCTTATTTCAGGTATGGTTACATTATATGGTAGTGGTAACAGTAAAATGCTTTGAGAATCCTGCCATGGGTGTTTTCAACATAAAATGATAATATATAAATGATTCCTTCAGAAAGATAGACCACAAAATACAACACCTAAATCAAATACTATAAATAATACAGGCCCTGCACTGCAAATATGGAAGGCCACTGAATGATGGTTATTTCTAACATCTCAATCTATATTTTGAAATCTATAAGTGAAATCTTGCATCCTATACCTGGTATGTTGCCCCCCATACAGATGTTAGCTTTCTGCATTACAAATTCTTCTAGGCTGGATTTGTCACAGTAGTCATTTACAGTATTTATCTGTCATGATATAGGGTTGTTGTATTTTCTTTTTTATGTATTGCAGTGTCTCAAGGAACCTTTACAGTGGTATAAAAATTCAAATAATAAACAGTATTTAATAAAGAAAAGTGTTACCATACTAGCATGTTTACATTTCAATCAATATATACTGTATGTATATTTGTGTATTCATGAACAAACCATAACATAATAGTAAAGCTCCTGCACTTTTTTATTGTTTTTTTTTTTTAAAACCATAATTATGGCTGCACTATCTTGCCACTATAATGGATATCTAACCCCCTGGGGCAGAACTGTTTTTTAATTTTCCTAGAGCTTTATCTATTAACATTTCACCTTATAAACTATTGCATGCATTCATTTCTCTGCATAGAATATATACATATATATATATATATATATATATATATATATATATATATATTTGTTTTGCTTTCTGTTCTGAATTTACTCTGCACCCTCTGATCCTGCATGCTTTCATTATTTTTACATAAGAAAAGTTTGGGAACGAGAAGAGGCCATTCAACCCATCAAGTCTCATCCCTTCACAGCACACCATTTGCCCTTATAAGGGGATACTACGACCAACTAAGTGGGTTTTTTCTTAGTGTTTTGGATGTGACAACTTCTCCTGGTAAGCATTCTGTACGTGTACAACTCTCTGTGTAAAAATATGCTTCCTACTTATGGTTCTAAATTTAGATTTACTCAGCTTTCATTGTTGCTCTCTAGTCTTACTCTTTGCTAAATTTTAAGCCCCACCTTTCCCTTCTTTTGTCAAGTCTGAAGAGATTTGGAGATTTAATTTGTTTTTACATGGACTCATAGCTCATGCCATTGGCTCCAGGGACCTTCACAAGTGCAACAATGTATTTTTACAGTGAGGTGACCCAACCGGGACAGAGTATTCTAAGTGGGGTTTAACTAGAGCATTGCATAGTCTTAGCATCATTTCCCTAGACTTTTGGCAATGCAACCACATGTTCTGATTGCCTTTTTAATCACTACATTGCAAAGATCTTTTTGAAGATAAGTTCACTATAACTCCAGTCTTTGTTCCCTATTCATTTTGTACTTATTACATTTTATATTTAACATTTAGTATTTTATCATGCTTATATATGTATCTTTTCTTAACTGAAGAGTTTTTTAACCTGTCCTCAAATCAAGTGCTTGTTTAAGCTTAGTTGCCTTTCTCTGTATCTACATTGTTCTAGTGAGGTGACAAGAGTTCACGTCCATAAAACCACCCTCTAAAACCTACATCATGTTTTTTTATGTACTTATTTATTTGTTTTATTTATTCAGTTGCACCATCACTGATGCTAAGTAAGCATTGCCTTAGCATGCTTACAAATGTCTTATCTATCATTCTCTAGGGAAACTGAAAAGATCCTTGTATAAACAAAATAACGGGTTGTGAGATTTCAGAGTTTTGTCTTTTTATATCTGTGTCTGAGCCATCCGTGATAGATCTGATTGTTCCCTTAGATGTGTTTCTTCCATCATTCCTAAGGGAGCTAAAATGGTGCTACATCTCTGCAGGGCTCTGCAGGTAAACTAAAATAAATATCAGGTAATAATGGATCAAAGTCAAAATGTTTAGATCAACAAATGCAACACATAGGATTCTACATAAAGTATACTATTCTTTTTCTGTCTGTCAGTGATTGCGATGTCTGCATTTTCTCTAAAATAACAGCTTACCAGGAGGCAACAAGAAACATGACAACCCATGAATCAATTTATTATGTTTTAAAAGCTATTTGTAAAATACATAAATAAAGCAATGAATGGCATAGACTTAAGCTTTGAAGTAGATCTTTTGTACAGTGGTTAATACTTGATCTTCACCTGGGCATTGGGCTGCTGTCCTGTGGATTACCATCTCTTTGTAAGTCTTACATTTTCCTATGCGAAAGATGCACACATGGCACTGAAGAAAATATCAAACCCAGCAAAAAAGCATTTTGAAATGGTTTTCACTATCCGGATCATCCGAGTGGTATGAAATAGGCCACGTTAAGAGATCTAATCCATGAGACCACACGTGCAATATTTTGAGCAAATCCACTTAACGGGGTCGAAGTTATTAAAGTACAAAAATGGGTGCTCAACATTAAAGAGCCTACTCAACCCTAACTATATATGCTTTGACCCTGTGTTTAATGAAACCATGGTAATGGTATAAACTACCAACAAGAAACTACTTCAAACAATAATTGCATTGCACCTACAACTAAACTGTTTTTTATATAATTACAATAATTTTAATACTCTCAGAAAAGTGCTTTCATTTTGGCACTGATGTGGCTTTTATATGTTAAAATTCCCAAATAAATACATTTTGAGAAGTTAATTTGACATTGAAATACAAAAAATGAAAAACTTCAAAGACGTCATTGTCCTTATTTTTAGAACGTTTACTAGACTGTGTTTTTAAAAAGCAAAAAACTGCAGGTCATTTTACAAAACAAGCAATGCAACTCCATACTATAACACAAGGTATCTTAACCACTCTCATGTTTACAACAGTGAGTTGAATTATGTAGGACTTTATTAAAGACTGGAGTAAATGCTTTGAAAATGTTGCACCATAGACATGGTTTTAAAGGAAGTAGCATTTAAAGATGAACCTAGTAATCTTTAAAGATCTAATCTCCTGATTTTTTAAATTTGTATTTATTTATTTATTTATTTATGTATTTATTTGATTTATTTATACAGGAATTTAACCATTGAGACCTAGATCTCTAATACAAATCTGCAGCATGAGTTGTAAAATATGTCTAGTTTATGTAAAGACTGAGTAGAAGTGAACTGGTAAATGTAATCACCATAATCAAGGACAGGAAGAATAGTACACCAATTTTGATCTGCTAGACTGAGAAAAGATCTTCTAAAAAGAAAGCCTAATTTAGGTCTTACCTTTGAAATCAGTTTGTCAATATGATGATTAAAAGTAAGATGCTCATCAATCCATATGCCTGAGTATTTAGAAAAGGAACTTTCTTTATTATCTCACCTTTCAGTGTAACAATAGTCCAAGATGGATTTTTATACTGCTTTCTATTAGAACAGAATAACATAGTTGGCATATTAGATGCATTAAGTAACAATCTATCATGACATTTTTTTTTGTACGATGTCAAATGCAGTCTGCAGATCCCTTTCAACCTCCTGTAAGGAGTGTCCTGCCGAGTATAGACTAGAATCATCAGCACAGAGATGTAAGGTAGTATTAGTATCATCCAAGTTAGTTCCTAGATCATTAATATAAAGAGTTAAAAGGACTGGACCAAGGACAGAACCCTGAGGCATCCCCTTATTCAGACGTTCAAAACTGGAAGTAATACCATCAGCTTTAATAGCTAGTGTTCGGTCTATTAAATAGTTCTTAAACCAATCCACTGCTCTATTACTTAAGCCCAGTTGGAGTAGTTTTTTACTCAATATTAAATGGTCTACGGAATCAAATGCTTTGGACAAATCCAGGAGCACAGCACCAACAAATTTATCAGCATCCAAGGCTATCAATATGTCATTAACCACTTTAAGAACAGCAGTTTGCATACTATGTTTTGACCGAAATTCAGATTGGATTTCTGTTAAGATTTTATTCTGCTCTAAAAAAATAGTGTAATTGCTCATTTACAAGGCACTCAAATATTTTAGCAATAGATGAAAGTAAAGGTTTGTGTATTCTCCTCCCTTATAAACACACCAAAAGTAATTCATTTCCACAACATAAGACATGCATTCATTCAGCCATCTCTGAGAAAAATAAAGCACCAATGGAGCTTACCAATGAATATCTGAACAAAGAAAACAATTTTACTCAAAAGCATATACTGTGAAAGTCGCTTAACGTAACATGTTAAAAGTAAATTTTAAAGTATGTGTTCAATTGTTTTTGTTGGAATCATATTCCATGAATCTCTCTCTTTTTATATATATATATATATATATATATATATATATATATATATATATATATATATATATATATATATATATATATATATATGAAGGGCTGTGATGTGTAGAATGTGCGATTCCATGTTGGAAACGTATATGTATTTGGCTGGGACTTGGATTGAAGTAAGAGGAACGTGAGAAACTTGAGTGTTAACTATAGTATAGTAGCTGTGATTAAGGTACACATCAAAGGAATACTGATGTCAGTGAGACAGTTGAAGCCATCATGCCAGGCTGATGGTTTAGTGCAAAATGTGTTGACTAATCCATTTAGTGAAACAGACTATACAACGGAAACAGAAATTATAAGAAATGGAAGGCCAAAACCAAAATTGCAATTAGTGAATACTTACAGAAAAAAGAGTTGAAACGGTATTTCAGTGAAGCGGTGTACAATTGTGAATGGATGCTGTCTTTCACACATTTGTACTACCCCACCAGGATGAGTACCAATCTAACCAACTAAAACAACACATAGTTACTGTATCTGCCATTATTTGTCATCGTTCTATATCCATTTGATATAAAATCATTTCGACTGAGCTTCCTGGGTTTCACTTTGCTCATTTCCACAGATTGTATCTCTGTGCTCAGTGCATTGTGGGATTGTAGTCCTGGGTAGGATTTAACCTCCTATTAAACTCAACAAACTACATCTCCCAGTATTTAGTTTAAGTTTATTCAAATGGATGAGTACTCTATTAGGAAATGTAGCTTTTCTTGTGAGCTAACACATTATTATTATTATTATTATTATTATTATTATTATTATTATTATTATTATTATTATTACAGTTGTATAACAGGCTTATTTGGGTTTTATTCATCACCTACAGACCAAAAAATCAGTGTATCCGCACAACCCTACTTTAAAATCTAATTCAAAACTGAATTTTCTTCATTTGCATATATGGACTTTTTCAGGAGAGAGCTCCCTTGTCAGGTGAATGGCTTGAATGGATTAATACAGAAGTAAACCTGCTGCAGACACGAAGCGACTGTTAATAGACTGGCAGTGTCTTGAGTGTGTTACCTGGGGTTCGATGGATGCAATTACGTCAAATTGGAGCTCCGTGCCTTTTACCGCATGGTGCAAGCAAGCGTTGCGCGTCATAAATCAAGCTCTTAATTTGTGTTATTGTACTGATTTTAGATGTGGCTTTTATATTTAACCATTTTTCTCAATTATTTTATCAGGGTTTCTTTAGCCTTATTTATAAGACCACCTGAGACCATGCTTTGTGCCCTGATGAAGGCCCTCTTTATCAAAATCCTTTCTTCCACGAGTACATCTAGCGATAATTAGATCTATTATTAGGAAAGCTTCATATCTCTTACAGTTAAAATGATTAATGATTTTTTTTTATCATTTCCCTCTGAATATTAAAGTGCAAAGTCACAATTAAGTCATAGACCCTAATTATTAAGTGATTAATGAAATGATAATTGCCAGCCTTTATTCAAATGTATTAACTTGGTCAGGATTAATCATTATAAAGGAGCACTTTTAAATGTAAACCATAAAACACATTCTCAATCATGAAAGAAATAAGATCAAAAGAACAAGCTATATCATTATGCAAGTAGGTTACATGCACTATGTGAATTACATTTATGTATATATAAAATAGAAATATTATATAGAAACTGTATATGGAGATTAAAGGCTTTGTATTACTATTTATGATACCATAAGATATATATATATATATATATATATATATATATATATATATATATATATATTTCCATGATACTGTTGTAATGAACTGACAGATTTTTAATTATATAAAAGAAATTTTCCTGGTTTCAAAAACTAGGACTTATTAAGTACTGATGCATCAACAGTGGATGGTCACATCTGGGAAGGGGGAGGTTTGTTCTCTCTCTATTCTGATGGTACTTTAAAGAATTTAATAAAGAAACCAAGGAAAAAAATCTAAGATATGACAATGCAGCTACAGTAATGGCTTTTCAGTGTAAAATCATTTCTACATTCTTTGTCTCTGTGCTGTTCCTTGGGTAAAGTCTGGTTTTAGTACATTCTTTTGTCACTATCAACAATCTCGTCTTTGTGTCACTCGTTATAGTTCAATACTTCAATATGTTTCACTGCAGTAAAGCTGTTAACTGACATATTTTTCTTTAGAGGTGGAATGAATGTGAGAAATTCTGAAAGTTTTCTCTGGGGCTGTAAGGCATATGGACAAATTGAAACTGTACATAGTGTTTCAGACAAACAATTGTTTTTTTTTTCCATTAAGAATTTTTAGTGCCAACATAACCATTGTTATTATTATTATTATTATTATTATTATTATTATTATTATTATTATTATTATTTATTTCATAGCAGACGCCCTTATCCAGGGCGACTTACAATCGTAAGCAAATACATTTCAAGTGTTACAATACAACTAATACAACTGTATTATTACCCCTTGTTACCACTGGTCTTGTTAGATCTTGCATTTTATACTTCACTTTGGAATCTGCAGACATCTCAAAACTCCAATACGTGCTTCTGTTTCCTAGTACCTAATTGTTTTTTTAGTTTAAACTCACTATAATGCTTTTACATATTTACTTGTCACTTGTATGTTTTATTTTTATATTTTAACACTTTGATTACTGCACGTTTTATATATTATTGATTAACGCTTTGTAATTGATTTATCACTTTTTAGTAGCTTTTCCGTTCACCTTTTGTGCCTTATTGGCTACTGACTAATTGAATTATTGATAGTTTTACGCCCCTGAATATAAATAGACCACATCTCTTGCAAACTGGATGGCCAACCTGGGGGTTTGTGTCTGTTTGCCTGTCCGTCAGTCCTCTGTTGTAGGTTTTGTTTGTGCAGGAGTCGGGACAAAAAAATGTAGTGTTTGGAGCGGAGTGTACCAGAGGGAAGTGAAACGGGCCTGTACGTGGACTTTCCTGACGAGAAGTATTCGGCTGGCGTACAGCATGTCGGGTTAAACAACGTGTGAGTGAATTAAGAGTTTTTAGCCTGTTGGTAGCTGATTGGAACCTATGGTATGGAAAGTAAAGAGATTGTTGTATAGATGTTTCTCTCGCTCTAATGTTCCCTCCCCTGCACAGACAACGTGTCATATGTTTGGTGTTTTCCACAATGCAGTAAATCCAACTCGGGAAGTAATTATAACGGGAGATATAAATACCGAATCCTTCTGGAAGAGTAACAAATGAAAAAAATCTCACTGGTCAATATAATTTAAGTCAGTTAACTAAGAATAATGAATCTGCTGCAACAATTGATCTTTTTTTTTTTTTTTAATTTTAGTCGTCGCCAATTATTTTTACCCCGGTTTTCACCCCAATTTAGCATGCCCAATTATTATCTGTATCCCCGGCTCACCGCTTGCAACCCCCCCGCCGACTCAGGAAACGGAGGCTGGAACACGCGTCCTCCGAAACGTGCTCCTTCCAAGCCGTCATTTTTCGCACTGCAGATCCACAGCAATGCTACCAGACCTATAGTGCCGGAGGACAACACAGATCTGGCGGCTCCGCTGCAGAGCCACAGGCGCCCTATCGGCCACAGGGGTCGCTGATGCGCGGTGAGCCGTGGATTCCCCTGCCGACCTAAGCCCTCCCTACCCGGGCAGCGCTCAGCCAATTGTGCGCCGCCCCCTAGGAACTCTCGGTCACGGTCAGCTGTGACATAGCCTGGATTCAAACCTGCGATCTCCAGGCTATAGGGCACATCCTGCGAGGAGCGCCTTTACTGGATGCGCCACTCGGGAGCGATCTTATTTTTTTACCTATAATCCTTCTTACTATGCATCCAGAGGGCTACTAGCAAATTCACCCAGTGATCATTGTATTACTTTAAGTATTAGGAAGGCACCTAGACTAAAACTACCTCCAAGGACTACAAGATACAGATCCTTAAGAAATGGCCATATTCAGGCATTACTAGCTGACCTTCAGGTTGATTGGGCTCACATGGACCCAATTCCTCCAGCTGATGATATTTGGTCCTTTTTTACATAATTTGAATGCTGTTGGTGCCACTCATGCTCCTCTGGAATCTAGAAGAATAAAGGGCTCATCCTCCCCTGGTATAATTCTGATATTGCAGCTCTGTGTAAACATAGAGATTGCACATTGGATAAAGGTACGTCATCCTCCTGTTCATCTGACTGGATGAATATAGAAAACTTAGAAATCAGTGTGCAAAAGAAATATGTAGGTCTAAAGCATCTTATTATCTAAATCTTACGACTGAAAATTTCCTCAGAATTTTTGGAAAAAAAAAATAGTAGTTTGGACGCTAACAGGTAAAACAAACTGCAATAAGGAACCCTCTTTTAGGTTGTTTTCTCTCAATGACGTAAAAAAGGAATTAATGTATATTAGTAATTCAAAAGGCAGGTCCTGAAGATGACTGCAATGCTTCTGAATTGACAAATTCCAAACAGATGCAAACAAGCAGATACTAAGCCTGCCTTTAAATCTGTCTATGCTCTGATATAAATAATTATCATCTGATGTCCTTATTGCCTGTAATGTCAAAACTACTGGAAAAATTCAAAGACAGGTTATGAATTCTGTTACTGAAAAGTTTTATAGCACAGCTGTCTTTGACTGCACATCTTCTACTGCAGTTTCAAAGGAAAGGTCATTCATTATGTCTGTGTGCACACATCCATGGAACTAAGCCTGTTTTCATTTATCAAAGACAAAAGAAGTGATTTGTATATCATTTTTTTAAAGGAGTTTTTGATTTGTATTTCAGTGTTTTTTTTGTGTTTCATTATAGTGTGACTATTTATCTGTCTTACAGCATTACTGTTTCACTGTCTTTGTCTGGACAAGAGGTACAAATGTACTGCAAAGCAAAAATATATCTTGTCTGTTCTGTAAGAACAGTCATTTTCTCTAACAGAGGAGTTTTTACTGTTAAGAGGTCTTTTTCCTTGCAGTGTCTAGTTGTTTTTGTTGTGAGATGTCTCTGATGTACATACAAGATCTATTGTTTGTGTGTTGTAAACACTTTAGCCTGCTATATACATAACACAGTATAGTATTGTATTAAAGGTGTATTTTACAGTACAATATGATCATATTCAGATGGAGACCTTTGTAAAAAAAAATATGTACAAAGAAGAGATCTAATTATAAAAAGTTTGTATTGACTATAGTGCAAAAAATATAGTAAAAGAAGGTAGTGTTTCAGGATACTAGAATTTTGTTTAACATATCCTGTATACTTTTTTTTTTTTTTTACTATCTTGTAAAAAAAAATAACACCTGTTGAGGTTGTTCTATAAATATTATTTATTTATTTATTTATTTATTTATGTATTTGTATCTTTTAGTCCTTATAGATATTAATAATAGTGTCATAGTGGTGGTTCTTTCAAAAGCCAGTGTTTAGAATGAAACCTTGATTTTAATGTATTGCACCAACAACAGCTGTGCGCTCTGGCATGCCTCTTGTAAAGAAATCATCTGCGTTTTGGAAACTAATTTATTCAGTCACAGTATGACCTAAAAAGATCTTTAAAAATACATTTGCAGTTGCAGAACTGGTGTATACCCACTGGGGCTAATTTTCTTCAAAACTATCTTCCTGCCACAGTTGTGCAAAAAATGACAGGCCCATAATCTAAAAACTACAAGCAAATTATAGCCCATACCTATGAAGTTCTCAGCTTCATATATGGATTTGTCAGCCAGTTGCTTAAAGTGTGCTAAGGCAGAGCAACATTACTGATTACATGAATTATATAATTTCATTTGAAGATGAAACCCCAGTGGGATTGAAAATAGGGAACAACAACAGTAAAATGATTTGAGAAGGACAAATAGTCTTAAAATTCCCCTCTGTATAGTGTAAACTTATGTTTTCCACCCCCCCCCCCTTAATATTATTTAACACATAAAGGGATTAAACAATTTGGAACATTTTCAACATCTGACTTCTGGCAATCTCTTACAATTCAAATGCACTTCAATTAGAAATGTAATTGTCCCAAGAGCTGAGACATATTTTAGTACCCTAAATAATTAAAACCTGACTGCAACTTACAAGATTACCTATAATTAAAAATAATAGTTTTGTGAGTCTTTGAAGCCCAGTAAAATAAATATATGGTCACCACGGCTCATTGTTTTTGTTCTTTTGTTATATATATAAAAGAACCAACTTTTTACACGTTCTGTAATTTGTTTTACACGTTCTGTAGTTTGGCGCGTAAGCATGTGCATGACTTGCGTCGCTCCCGCCACCCGCTCATCCCACCACCACACTGTGAAAAATTCCTGCTGAGAACCCTGAAAACCACTTAGATGATAATGTGATCACACTTGACAAATAATATTTTATCAGTAATGGTCTCGGCTTCCCAGTAAGAAGTGTTAATATTGATTAGGTTAAGGTTAAGGCAGTGGTTCTCAGCTGGTGTGACATGTCAAACTTTCCAGGGGGTGCGGTGTGCATTCTAATAATAATAATAATAATATAATAATAATAATTGTACACAAGTCTAAATGTGAATCTTACAAACTTGCAAATGTTATGTTTTTTCTGGTTTTTATTTAGTCTGGAAAACTGTGCTTAAATAAAGCAGAGACCCAATGACGGGCGATTTTGTGTTTGATTATCAGTAACATTCCCACCGCATTGTACAACTGTGCAAACAAATAGTTCCGAAAGTTGTTCGGAAATTGAATTCACCGCATTGCAGATGAACCTCAGCTCAGTGTGTCGTCTGTGGTGACGTACTGTCTGATGAGAAATGTGTGTTTTTAAAGGTTTGTAGTAATTTCAATAGCATTTTCTTTGGAGAAACTAGTGTCGAGTTTATCAATTTAAAGAAAGAGTGAAGCTAATAGGATGATCAATGAAGGTATCAGGTATGTGTGTTTTTTTTTGTTTTATTTAGATTTTTTAACATTTGAATTAGGTAGTGTCCTATACATGGGATGCCATCTGCACACAGGATTGCGATATGTGGTTTATAATGCTCACTATTGTAGCTGATGACTGATGACGGCTGATAATTTTTCTTGTGATGCCTCCAAATACAGAATGAAATATGTACACAAAAAAGAATACTGGGTCCAATAAAGAAAAACAGCAACAAAAACATATGTATTAATTTGTAAAATTGGGTTAATTGTCACCCTGCTGAAAAAAAACAAAAAAAACTGAGCAGACCGTCAACTGATAACTCCACAGCCCTTAAATTTGCCCTGTTATTATCAGAAGCAAAGACAAATTATATTAAAAAAATGTTTTAAAGATTTATTTTTTTAAATAAAAGGTGAAACAAAGTCTAATGTGAATTTTCAAAAATAGCTAGATAAAAGGTATGTATACGATGTATTTAATAAAAAAAAAACAACAATATAATTTGAGTACATAAATTAATGCAATAACCTTACATAAACATTTGTAACAAAAATCAAATTTAATTTAGCAGATCCTACATGTATACTGCTAATTTACATCACTTAAATCATCACATTCAAATTTGACCTGCTGAACATGACATATGTTAGACAGCAGAACTGCCGCATTAGGCTGCAAATTAGCTGATCCTGTTTAAACTTATAAAAAAAAATTACTCTGTGCAAATTATGAATTTATGTTGCAGCTTGTTTTACAGCATCAAAGATGGAGATGGTACATATGGGACTAATGCAGTTGGATTTATTTCAACCTCGAGTGAATAATCAAGAAATATGTTTCAATCTGTATGAATGTTTATGACAAAATTAGAGGGAGCATGGTATGATTGTAGCACTCTTATTCCTGAAACTAATCCATTTGATTTGCCCATCATATAATAAAACACCAAAGAAGGATGCCTTAAACAGCACTGGGCTGTGTACATGTTGTTGATCAGGTATTTGGCAGGCTTTAAGGAAGATGGTGGATCCTCCTCAACAGAATGAAACAGTCCCAAAACATCCTATCCATCATATCCATAGGAGGCTGTGTGGTCCAGTGGTCAAAGAAAAGGGCTTGTAACCAGAAGGTCCCTGGTTCAAATTCCCCCTCAGCCACTGACTCATTGTGTGACCCTGAGCAAATCAATTAACCTCCTTGTGCTCTGTCTTTCAGGTGAGACGTAATTGTAAGTGACTCTGCAGCTGATGCATAGTTCACACACCCTAGTCTCTGTAAGTCGCCTTGGATGAAGGCGTCTGCTAAATAAACAAATAATATATATATATCCACCTACTGCATTTTGCATAGCACATGCAAAACGCAGCACAAGGTGTTTTCCCCATTGCAGACGTCAACAGGCTCTACCCTCAACCACTGCTTGGTGAAAGCCAATAGAAATGCAATTCTGCAACAATTTTGAACACTGTTCCTTTTTTTTAAATACTGTATATACTCAATATAGCACTCAGTCTCAACTGTCTGCTCTTATTCATATTAACACAATTTTACTGGTAAAAGGTTAATAAGCAGCAACGCTCCACGAAGTCCATTCATTTTTTTACTTTCTTAAAACATTATATTACTTATAAGTTATAAGTAATAAACACGTAATGGTTAGAAAGAATAGAAAGAACCAAAACTATGACCCAGCCATGGTGTCATTTTCTAGAACAGTGACACAGATATGAATTTAAGATCTTCTTTTTTAGACTTTGCTGATTTGGTTGTCTATTTTTTGAATAACAACATGCATCATTATTGCACCCAGGAAAATACAGAATAGATTCCATTCGATCAGGTACGATATTTATCTAATAAGTCAGAGCAAATACCCTACAACATGGAAAGGAGCAAGCGAAGCGGTAAGGCATCCCAGTCATATAAGTACATTTTTCTTCTTTCTTTTGTGCAAACAGAATATAACTTGTTCTCCACTAGTGAGAACAGTGTTTATGACGTTTTTATTATCTTTTATTAGATTCCATTTTTAGCTTAAAATTTATCAAGCAACACACATGGTATACACGTAATGACAACATGAATCCAGCCCCTCCACTCAAAAACGATGATTAACAATATAGATTTTTATGTTGACAGGTCAGTGATTAAATGATGAATCACCAAGTTTACAGATGAGGTGGATGGGTTTCACTTCTCATTGTCCTACACTTAAAGAGGCCAGCTGAACTTGAAACAAATGCCTCTGGAGAAGAAGCAGATGTTAAAGACAATGAAAATAATGAATCCATGACCTGTTTAAAGGTGACCTTTGTAAAAACAGCCTGTGTGATGCAGGAAGAGAGGCACAGTTCAATAAGGTTCTTAATAGGAAGCATAACATATTTAGTGGAAATTTAGTGACTGAAGGATCTAGGCAATACCCATTGGCAAGGAAATAACAAGGATGAGGGAACTCATAAGGGACATGTGTGAGGGTTAATTGGATGACCCCATCCTTCTCAATTTAAGTTTTTAAGAAATAATTCTCCCAGTTGTGAGCTTTAAAAATGGATATGTGTTACATGCAGTGACTCCTTGGGGTTTGCTCCAAATTACTGAACAAAAAAAAAAAAAAAACATTCCTGTTCGGTGTAAGGTTAAAACCTTTCGGAGCTTTGATTTTTAATTAGGAGGATTGGGCAGCACTGTATAACTAAATAGCTTTGACTGTCATGTTTTTGTTCTAAAACAACTGTTCCAATGTTTTAGAGAGTGTAACATCACTATTTACTCTACGGCAGTGGTTTTCAACCTTTATCACCTGATGACCCATCCTTAAATGTAAAAAAAAAAATGCAACCCACCTTTACTTGACTAATGATAAAATAAAGTACTTTACTTAGAAAACAGTCAAACAGTAAGCTGACTGTGCCTATTTCTTGGGCAGGTTGTATTGGGAGCCAATCCTGCTCCTGTGATGGATTGGGTTGTACTAAATAGATCAGCGCTGATCCTGAGCAAAATGTGATCGAATGTTTTAAAATGGAGAAATTAAGACGAGAGCATGTGTCACAACAGTTTGATACAATTTAAACACGCATTGCTAAACGAACCAAATACCTACATGTCGAAAAAAGTAACCAATTCTAAATAAAAAATTAACTTCATATTTGTTTAAAGTTTTGTTTTAATTATTTTTTTTTTTTGGTCAGCAAAAATATATATTGGAATTATTTCATTCAGTTGCTCCTAATACACAAATAAATCACAGAGATGTGCATAACAATTACTAACCGGTATGTATTAGGTGTTGACAAATTACGTTATCCTTTTACTGATTTTAACGAACGGCTAACTGTTTACAGACAGTAAGTTCCAAACTTTAAACGTGTTCCTCTTTACAGGAAAGGATTCAACTTTATTAGGAATATATTGTGTTATTGTGTTATAGGCATTATATTACGATAATGTCTGTTATGGTAATTGTTTATATATTAAGTTTTAAAATGTTTAGTAAAATTTTTGGAAAATTGATAAACTTTCACTAACGAAATACAAATTGAGATGTGAGAGTGTGCAATGTATTTAAATCACAAAAATGTGAATAATTGACAAAAAATAAATTATATCACAATTTTCCGTACTTCCTTGCAATGGGCTTTGTGTGTTTAACAGGTACTAGAAAAGACTACTGGAAGACCTTGACCTGAGATAACACATTTTTTTGTTATATTAAGTTCAACCAGTTCATTTAAAACAGTTCATGTTGTAAGGAAAAAAAAAACAACTCACAACTTTAATATCTTACTGAGCCAGTCAACAAAAAGGCCTTCATTTTTTCTGGAATCATGTGGAAGCAATGATGGGCTATTATTAGAAATGCAGTGAAAAGCAATTGGAAGTGATGTGTGGGAAGCTATTTTATTAAATCGCTATGAGAAGGTTCTGATTACTCATACTCTTTATTAGAATTTAGATATTAAATGTGAACACGTGTTTGCATTAAATAAATGTTAAGGTATACGAAAACTAATAAACATTATTCAGATGAATACTATGATGGTCATCATCACATATAGGGTAAGAGATAAAAATAGTAATAAAAAACAAGTGGTTTTGGAAAGCACATAAAAGCATTGTGTTAAAGTTTACATTATCTTAAGATAAAGCATAGCAAGCATTATCTGAAGGTGTGACAAACATATTTGCTTTCTTATGAACAACACAATTGTTGGCCTTGATCACCTCATGTGGCAGGCAGTAGCAGAATTATGTGATCACCAGGCGATTACATGCACTGTGTGTCGAAGCTAAGGTTTTATCAGTAAGTTTAAGTTTAAGTTACAATGCTGCATTTTCTGTAATTTTTTACAGCATTTTTTTTTAACAGTGTATGTTACTTCCTATTACACTTATTATAAGTATTGTACACCAAAATACTATACATTCCTGTATAACAATATTATATAGGAAGGTTTATATTGCAGAAGGCTTATAAGCCACACAAACTGACCCACTGTTTTAATGTTTGGTGTGAAAAGCTAGTTGCATCCTCAGCATTTAAAACATGAACACAGTTATATAATAATAATAATAATAATACACAAATAGCAAGTGTTAATTTATCAATAGCATGCGAGTATCATTGACAACTACAGGGAAGCAAATCAACTCATCATTGATTCAAGCTGGTTGCCTATATGTAGAGGCAGATCCACTGCAGTGATTCTGCACGAGAGTTACAGCAATAAAACATTGCTTTGAAGTGGTAATAGTGTTGGTTTGCACAGACTCAGGAAATCATTGACATGCATGCATAACAATTTACAACCAAAGTGCTTGTTCAATATCTGACAACCTACAGTGTTAAACAGGCACGTTATAATAGTGAGTGTGGGTTAGGTAGTGTTAGTTTAACATGTTCATTTACAATTGAGGAAATGGTCCTCTTATGAAGGTAATATCTTTCAGTTTTATTACCAAGCACATTATTGAATTGGAAATCAAATATTTAATATGTTTCATTAAAGTGATTGTGGCATATTTTACCCTTAAATAAAGTTTTTTGTAAATAAAATAAAAGATTTGTTTCAGTAAAAGAAGTGGTTGACATTCAGTAGATTAAATGGAGGTGTACTTAGAACAGTCCACTGTGGGGATGAAATGACATTTGGTATAATTTGAGAGGACATGCGAATAAAATAGCAATGCAAACAGGTTTTAAAAAAGAAATGTGGAATACATACACAAGAGTCAGCAGTAGAAGGTAGTGAAAACGATGATCACCACAGTCTTAACCTATGTAAAAGACAACCAACATTAAAAAGGAAAGGACACTTCATATGTGTTAGAAAGGGCAGCCTGTTTTGTGCAGAGTGCTTTCCAGTGAACTAATGTACTGTCATTCAATATCTTGTCATTCTCACAAACTAGATCTGAATACCTGGTTGTCCTTGTTTCAGAAATAAAGTCTGACAGATAAAAGATAACTCTTTTATTTTTATTTTTTGCTTTGTGCATAATATAGACTGTATCCTGTACATAATGTATGGTGCTGTTTGAATTGAGTCATTATGATTCGTGCCTTTGAAGAATATGCCTTTTCTGTTTAATCATTCAGGTTTTAGCGAGAGTGGTTCGTTAAGCATTCTCAATGCAGGCTGATTGAGCACACTGGGCTCAATAGAAGAAAAGACATCAGAGGGGTTCAGTGTACATGTTCCTAACCTATCCACCTCCTATACAGCACACAATGTAATTCACAATCATAAAAATACATTTTTACTTCAAAGGTTTCTACCTTGGTGGTAGAAAGCGATTCATTGTAATTGGGCATGTTGAAATTTCAATTTGAGAATGGACAGTGAAAACCATTTAGTACCCTGGCTGAACTAAAACTGTGGAAATTGGGTATTTTCAAGTTCACGTTTGCCTGCCTTTAATTTACTTTATTAGGATTTAGATTCAAGAGAAGGAATCTGTAAGGTATCTCGTAGTGTAAAAATTGTTACAAGTTTTAAGGTTTTAGTATTTCTAATGTTACGTATTCGTTGATAGATTAAGTGGTAGCCTTATCAGTCCAAGGGGTATGTCTGGTTGTTGTAAAACACCCTTAAGCAGAAGAAATATTATTCAATATTTTAAAGCCACAGACTGACAGGTTTAACGCATTGAAGGCTTTACAGTACTGCATAATTCATAAACAGGCATGGTTTCCAAAACATGAATTTTATTTTACACAAGTTAACTGTTCAAATGTTTGTACACCAAATCCCACCCTAGATATACTATGATGTTTAACAACATGCTGCTCCCATCTAGGCAAAGGTGTTTATTGTCATATAGCATCGTATAATCACAGTCCAAAGATATTCTATATTACCAAGACGCCCAACTCCACCTTTACTTCTGTCACAAGGGATATAAAGAGAACTCCAGGGCTATTTTTTCATTCAGTGTCTATGGTGAGGGGTCAGATTGGGCTGATTTTCTCAGTGTTTAAAAATTACAAAAATCTTTTAAATCAGTTTCACTGTTGCCCAGCGTCCACAGAGGAAATAGATTAACCTGGTAAATGATGACATGATGCAATTGATAAGAAAAAAGGTACTTTTCTGAATCACACCTTTTTTTCCCCCCTTCATTCGGAGATATTCTGAGATCTAGACAAGATTAATCGATCAATTATTTTTTTGATCGATCAAAGCCCACAGGTGTGATTTATCAGATAAAATCCTTAGTATCAATACACACAATATGTAAAAACATTTGTCAAACACCAATAAACAAAAAAAGGTGCTGCTTAAAATAAACGATGACCCAAAGAATAATATGTCGATGTTGTAACATAATTCAGAGATGACAACATGGAGCAAAGGGACCACAGATAGAATTGCATACTTACATTCAATTATCTAGCTAAATTAAACAACAGTCAAGAGGGTAATAATACCACATGAAATCACTGTACATTTACTTCCCACAGCATATTGTATTATCTCATACTTCTCAAAGCTTTTTAATAAAAAAAGAAATTAAACACACGGCAGGAAATCATTTCTCGACTGCTGGACTCAACTCTGTTAGCATTCATTAGTGCATTAGCGTTTCCTTGATGCACATAAGATGAAATTACAGCAATAATTTGACTGTTTGGGCTCCAACAATGCCAATATAAGGCAAGCCAATTTATAAAAATATAAGTGTGCA